>NW_024962252.1:1905506-1938120 GCF_019238085.1 Lagopus leucura | reverse complement strand
GAAGGAAGGAAGGAAGGAAGGAAGGAAGGAAGGAAGGAAGGAAGGAAAGAAACCAGCCATTATTTTGAGTAGTCTCTAAGATAATATAGTTTTTGCAAAAAATAACTGACTGGACACAAAATTTTCAGGTCATCTGCTCCAAATCCTTACTCAGCCACTGGCACCCAGAGCAGGAGACAATACACACCTTGATACTGCCCACAACCTTCACCTGATCTAGGTAGTTTTGTCAATTTCTCCTTTTTGTGACATCACACTGTATCCTATTGAAACAGTTTTGGAAAACTCTTAGGTAAATCCCCTTTGCTTTTTTTAAGCTCTTTGTGATAAGATGCTGCTTGACTCATGATGTGACCATAACTTAAAACTGAGTGCATGTAGAAGACACCTAACCCAATAACTGTATGTTCTGATTTTTGCAAAAAAGTTTAAAACTGTCTATCAAACGTTGAAACTTGAAGGCTCTAATACTTTTTGTACTCTTGATTTCATGATCTTTGTATGATTTGAAGTCCCAGCAAATACCACCGTTTCTGTATCATACAGCATGCAAAATCAGACCCTGATAAATACTCGTCTTCCGTGGCAGAGACACTCAGGACTAACCAATGCATCTTTGGAAAAAAGCATAACATTTCAATATGCACTTATGATAATTATCCACTGGAATAAAGTCCTTATGTGTCATTTAAGAGGCCCCAAGGATAAAAGTGATAAGGTGCCCAACACAAGACTGTCAAAACTCAAGGTTCAATTGCTTCTTGTCAGAGTCTAATTTTCTCTTACATTATCTGTTATGCTATCTAATCAAACACTAATAGCACAGTAAGTGCTCCCCCCACACACTTCAAGATCTTTGTGTCCTCTCTAGCCTCTCACAGGAGAGTTTTCAAGCTGTATTTCACATACATTTGCTATTTTCCCAAACTATTTGTCTTCTATCACATTAAATCTTTTGATTTTTTGACCACTGAGATGAAACACTGAATTTATTAACAACAGTTTTATTTTAGTTGCATTTTTCTGCTGTTCCCACCCACCACTCCCAAACTCAAAATAGCTATCACTAGCAGGAGCAAGTGAAATATCTTTCTTCAGTATTTTACAGCCGAACATTTTTTCCTGGCAACACAACAACAAGAGAACCCACAGGCAGGATTAATGCCTCAGTCTGCTAAGTACTTAACAAACATAATAAGAAACATTTCTTGTACCAAAGAGTTTCCAATCCAAAAAAATGAGGCAATGGATGAAAGATAGAAAAGCAAAGAGATCTGTGGAAGAAAAATCAAAAGTTTTACTGAGATTTTTGTAATTTTAAATCTTCCATAATTAATAATACATATTTAGGTGGCAAAAAGTTTAATTTAGATTGTAAAGATAATAACATGGAATCTTATAGTTTTGATACCTAATATTTAAGAATGAGTTTCCAAGGGGAAAATAAAAATTTGTAATTAGAACTATCATTATTACTTACCTAAATAATTTTTTGAACTTGGTCAGACTTACATTTTTCCTATTATTTGGATATCTTATCTTAGATATGGACCATACAGATTATAGAGGAAGGATCTAGCCCAATTTAAGTAGGAATGCCAAAAAGAACAAATGTCAAAGAAAAAGAGAAAGAACAAAGGAGCAAATGGAAATGAAACCACATATGGTAAAGGAAATAATCATTTTTTGAACACAGTTTCTGCTTTTTTTTTTTTGTTCACAATGTGCCTGAACAGCATGAGGAATGTAACAAATTATTTGCAAAATGCAGTTTGTATAGCCTGGGAAAGAGAAGATTAATGGATTGGCAGTGCTTTGATTAAAGAGATTATGTTTTTATGAAGAGTAAAATAGCTACTTGTTTTCCAAAGTCCAAGGAGAGGAAAAAGAATCTGTTAAACCTAACAAAAAATACAACTTAGATGACCAAGTTGGGGATCAGGCTGAATGAAAGTATGTGTTAGATTTTTTTTAAAGAAAAAGTTGAACAAACATCTCTCTGGATTACAGTATTATTGACAGTGTCAGAAAAAAAAAAAAATATTGACCAGGAATTTTCTTGACTTTTTCACAGTTGTCTGATTCTCTGATTGTGTTGCTCTGCCAGAGAAAGAATCTTTAGCAAGAAAAGAAGGGAAGTCAGAGCAGGAATGCGCATGTTGAAAACCTGCTTGGAAACTTCAAGATAAATTCTTAATTCTATTGATGAAATTAAGTTTCTATCTGCAAAAAATGCCCCAAATTTTATGTAACAGTTTCCCTGTGACTAAGAAAATTAATTGCAAAGGACTTGCTTGAGTTTTCAGTTTCTTCTGAAAAGTCCCATGTTAATGCATTCTGTGATATGTCCAGAATTAAACATTTTATCATCATTTGGTTCACTTTTCTGTGAGTTTGACCATTGAAGATGTAGGCCCTCTATGCACAGAAGTTCTCTCAAGTAGTAAAGAATTCTCCTTCCAGCAGGAATAGTAGAAAGTAGCTCCAGAACTGTGCAACACTGCAGATCTCAGAGCAGGTGTCATCGACAGATTTCATATGACTGATTGGCTATTATGAGTCATAACTACAACAACTAAAGGTTTGGAATTTCTGGAGATCATGCACGTAGAAGAGTTTTCAGGTGATGGTCTACAAGTTTTGAAGTCTGCAAGTATGTGTTACCAAGGTTTTTATTCCATGTTAGAATAATGATAATAAAACACTGCTACTCTAAAAAGTTGTTTCAGTTTGAAAACTTGAGACACTGTCGGGTTGTGTAATTATCTATCTTGAAGTACTGAGAAGATGAGGCTGCATTCATTCCCATACTGGCTGTCATAAGGGTCCTGGAGTTTTGCATTGTGCTGAGGCAATGGTGACTTCAGACTTACTGTATTTCTCTGAGCAGTGTAACTCCCAAAGGAGATCTCAAAATCCAGAAAAAACATGGAAATAATTGGCTGACTGTAAGGAAAAATCGTGTTCTACCACATAGCACCAACAGAGCTCAGTAGTCAGCAGAAGTAATTTATGTTTTATCTGAATTGAGTAAGAAAAGACCAGTTAATATAAACGAATGTATGTCTCACAATTATATGACCAGGTGGGAGGCTGATTCAACAGGGTCTGTGGATTCCTGTATCTGTATGCTGTTAAGGAGATAGTTAGAATTCTGATTACAGAATAAAAAACCTACAGAAAGTGCAGTATGCAAATGCAGGAGAGCACAGGTCAAAGTTTTATGCTTCCTGGGACTGCCTAGCATAATAACAGGTCTAGGGAAAAATGACTGTGGTTAAAAATTAATAGCACACTGACAAGTATGATTTAAACCTATCCAAATCTAAATCAGTCAGCCCTACTGAAATCTTCAAATGCTTAAGAGGTAACCTGTAACCAGTGGTGTCAAAAAGTGCTGTGAGAATTGAGGAATTAATCTGCATTGCTCTCACATAGCAGTTTTGTCTTTGTGTGAGAAGTGAGAGATTTTGATGCCCTTGTGTCTTTTATTTAACCTCTGTTAGCACCACCTGTACTAAAAAGCTACAGTGTTAAATAAACGCTACATCTTTGAAAAACAAATTAGGTGGCAAATGGTATGTTAAGAGCATTCTTCTCCCCATGCAGTTGGGATTGCATCTTTTTTTTTCTTTTTTCCTTTATCAAGCACTTTCTGCTTTGCACCTCCTTATGTTCATTGGAAAGTCAGACAAACCATCTTCAGACACTAGATTAACTGTAAATTGATTGCTTCCTCTAATTGGCATGTATGGTATAGCTGGATCACCAAAACCCCATTTTACTCTTTTTGCATACTAAGTCGTTGACAAAAACTCCTACAACTGGAGAGCAGAGAAGATGGAGTTGTAAGTTGTTTATAGAGAATATATTTGGAAGTTCTGAAAATGTTTCCCCTGCTCAGCTGCTGTCCGTACATTAGTCAATCATCTGACCTTTGGCAATATAGCAAAACAGTCTTGATTCAGTTATTAATGAAAGTCCTGTCTGAAGCCACTCAGCCTTCTCTGTATATGCCAATCCATTGATGGCACTGTGTAATACAAAGATTGCAGTGATAAATCAGATTGTGGACTGAATGGCAACATTTATATCTGGCTCCAGATCCAAAATGTCATCTATTTTGTCATTTTCTTTGTGGTAGTGCACAGAATGTGTTAAATAATTTGCTATCAAGGAGTGAAGACAAAACTCCTATTTAAAGGACTTTGAGTCTAGGATGGACAGGTAGTTAAAAAAAAGATTGAAGAAAAAGAAGGAAGAGGACATGAATCATAAAAATATCAGCTGGGCACTTTATTTCAGAATCTTTTTTTTTTTATTTGTTTCATTTTATTTTTATTTTGCTTTTCTTTTCCCCCATAGAAATTAAAAACAAAAAACAAAAAACAAAACAAAACAAAAAAACCAAACCAAAACAAAACAAAACAAAAAGAATAAGGAAAGCATAACTTCAAATCAAATTATTCTCCATATGGATGTCTACTCTCTCCTAATGGAGACTATAGGGCAAAAATTATAGAGGGGATACTTAGTCCAAGGGACTAAGGTAAGTGTACCTAAGACACTCTTGAATCACTCTGAATGACTTCCTAATCACGTAAGCATATCTATGCTATGTCCAATGTGGCTTCAGCTGACTTTAGTTCTTGTTCACTTAATAAATAAATTAATAGTTAATGAAAACAGAAAGATTGAGTAATAGATAATTTACTGATGAAAAATGCCTGTAAGAACTTTGGGCATTGGCCCTCTGTAACATCAAAATATTGCCATACGAAGAAAAACTTTTTATTCTCTTGATATCTACTGAGGTAATAACTCCAATGTTAGAAATATAAGGATTTGTTAGTGAAAACACTGTAAACAGGTAAAGGAGAAAAACAAACATGCAATTGCAATGTCAGTGGGGTTATTGAAGGGTTAGGTGAAGAACTATTGTGCAGTGAAATCTTTTTAAAAAGAGAAATATTGCTTGCATTTTTACTATTTCTTTTGTTGGATGTTATATCTGAAAGGAAATGGATCTATCAGGATTAGATATCTAATTTAGAAATTTAATTTACATTCATTTCTCTTTTCTTTTCAGTTCACACATTTTTACTGGATTTTATAATAGAATAAACATATGTGAAAAAAAAAAGAATAAAAGCTGGTAATCATTCGCACAATTATTTTTAAAATTCAGTAAGGATAGCAAGAATGATATAAGTATTTATACACAACTGTAGTGCCAAAATATGCCCCACAAATTAGTAATAGTTAGAAGATTCATTTTAGTGAACAAAAGATGCCTCCTTAACGTGTACGTATACTACTACCAAACATATATGTATGCATGGTAATCTAAGAAACTGAAATGCAGGTTGGCTTCTTGCTGTCTTTCCTAAAACTTATAGTAAATACAACTTCGGTGTGTGTCATATAGATCACTCTCAACCAACTACAGACACACATGTGAGATGTCAGCCATGCAGGCTCCAGGGACAAAGGAACAGTTCTGGTGTAACCCGAAGAGCCAATATATATGTTGGTGTCAGAGAAATGATGTCACTGTCACATCTGTGCTAGAGCATCCATACCAACTATAGCATCTGTACTAGAGCAGCTGTACTTGCTTGTTCAGGATGATCTTATTGGCACTCTGAAGACCCAGATGAGGGTCTATTAGTCATCTCTGCTTTTATAGTCAACAAAAATTCATTGAATCAAAAAAGTCATAGAATGGATTGTGTCGGAAGTGACCTCGTAGACCATCTAATTCCAACCACCTGCTGTGGTCACGGTTGTCACCCACTAAGTCAGGCACCAGCTCAGGCTGCCCAGGGCTGCAGGTATCCTGACCTTGAACACCTTCAGGAAGGGGGCATCAACAGCTTCTCTGGATAGCCTATGCCAGTGCCTCGCCCTCTCTGAGCAGGGAACTTCCCCCTGCCATCTGATCTAAACCTCCTTTATTTTAATTTTATACTGTTCCACCTTGTCTTCTTCCCATCTACCCCTTCAAAAAAAAGTTGATTTCACTCCTGTTTATAAGCTTCCTATAGGACTGGAAAGCTGCAATGAGGTCACTCTCGATCCTTATCTCCAGGCTGAACACACCCAGCTCACTCAGCCTGTCTTCATAGGAGAGGTGCTCCAGCCCTCTGAGCATCTTTATGGCCCTCCTCTGGGCCCATTCCAAGAGCTCCACATCTTCCCTGTGCTTTTTTTTTTAACACAGAATGGATGAAAAATGCTACTTCCAACCTTCAGATATTCTAAGGAAATGGGGAGAAGGCTGACCAAAAAAAACCCAACCCGCCAAGTAATTGATCTAGAAGCTTAATGTCTGTCTTTAAGCCAAGACCTTGCATTCTTCACATTTATATTATTACATGATTTCTGGAGCAAATAATTATTTTCTCAAGTCCAGAAAAACACTGAATTTATGCAGGAAAATGCATCTTCTTTTTTTTTTCTTTCTTTTTTTTTTTTTCTTTCTTTTTTTTTCTCCCATTCTTTTGCAGCTTGGCCCAAACAAATGCTGTAAAATATGTAAATCATGACATACCTTTGCATACAGACAATGAATTACATTTGTTACCTGGGGTTTAAATCAAAGAAAAACTTAAAAAATAAAACAAAAACAAAAACCTACATTCCTGAGGATATTCTATTTATAAATTATTCTCATATATTATCAAAACAAAGAGTTTTATAGTTCTCAAAACCTGATTTCATAGCTATGAATTTTACTTACTGTTAAGCAGCAATTATATTATGCATTTACTGTAGGAAGCATATTTTCTTACAATAAAAGTAGAATCTTTCAGATAATTTGCTCTTCCTGAAAGCTACTTGAAAGAGTAAATTCTTCTAGCTGGGCTCAAAAGCTTGCAGAGTTAAAGATCTAAATTATTTGCTTTTAGTGTTTTCCCTGGTAGTTACAGTGGCAAAAGAATCCCTTTCATTTTGTAAAGGGCTTGCTCAGTTGATCCAAACAATCAATTCAGTATCCTAAGGGAGAATGCTAATTATATAGTGATGTAAATATGCTGTTTCAACAAATAGAAAGAGCACAGCACTCCTACCACCCACATAAAACTCCAAATAAATTTCAGATTGCTCTCTCTTTCCCTAAAGTAGATAATATTTAACTATTTTACTTGCTCAAGGTCTTTCTAAGTTTTTAGTGTCGTTTTCATATTATTGAAAATATTTTATCATTCATTTGAATCTTGGCTTCCCCAGAGCAGAGATTTTACATTAAAGAGTGCACATAACCAGTTTCTAATAGCTAATTCACCTGGGGACCCTATGGTCTAAAGTTTATTTTAATTTAAATACAGTGATACAACTGGGACAAGGAACAATTTACAAAAGGAACATTAAAACTACATACCTCATATATATACATACATGCATGTATATTTGTCTATATAGACCCCACACACATATAAATGTCTATATGATTTTCTATGTTTTTTAAGAGCAGTTCAAGTTTGTCCTTTGGTACCAAAGTACAGATAATAAACTACACCTATCTAATGTCTCATTAAGTAAATCTTTAACATTCTCTGGATGTGAGTTTAACATAGTGTTCTCACGCTTTGTTAGAAGTGCAGTTAATTTTTACTACAATTTGAAATAAATTTTCTGAACGTTGCACCAACATTAAGCATATTGAGATAATCACTTCTCTGATTCGTTAGCTATGCTGTGTTTAATGCACCCCAAAATGCCATTTACCATTTTGGCTGCTGGAGCACACTGCTGGCTCATTAAGCCTGCTGTCAACCAAGCATGTTGGTGAATTCAGAGCTTCAGAATAGGAAAACTGCACAGCAAGTGGAGCCAATATGAATTTCTTCTAGTTTTTCTCCCTTTGAAATGGTTAGTCAAATTTGAATTTGCCATTTCCTATTCTTACAATCAGATAGTATGGTCAGAGTGAGTTCAAAATATGATCAAGTTGTTCTTGAGAACAAAATCAATGTCCTTCTCCCAAAGGCAAAGGAAACCGGACAAACTATCATTGTTTTGGACTTTTGGAGCAATCATTATAGAGAGAGAATGCCAAGAACAAGGCAGTAACAGTCTTAGTGACATCTATGCCCAAGACATCTGGGCATAATTGACCATCCAAATTTTCTACTTTCCAGTAGAAAACCAACACACTGATTCCAGAATTGACCCTTTTGCTCTTTTTATCTCTGGATTTTTACTTTACCAAGACCATTTATCTTTTAGAAGTCTCCTTTAGGACACCAAATTGTCTTTTTTTTCTGCCCAAGGCTGTATCCCATCACATAGATTTCTTTCTGTATGCGCTCTTGTTTTCCAGAAAATAGGAACTATACATTTTCTGAATGAGATGAAAAGGAGAGGAGGAAAGATTTAAAGCAGAAGGAAAAGAAAAAAAGTAAATGAGATTATGATAGACATGAAGTAGTTTTACAGACCTCCTTTTCTCATCCCACTCTTGAAGAACAGGCCACATGAAAAAGAAAGGCATTACTGGGTACACCTTTCAAATTGAACAGTGAAGTCACCAAACATTTTGCAACATATTTATAGCATTTTTCAAAAGAAATATCTGATTACCCAGGAAAGCTTTTATGTATGGCCCACTTCAGCTTTGAATACTCAGACAGCTGTGAAGATGTTGACATTTTTGAAATATTTGAAGCTGCATTACTTTAATTTATGATTCTAATAGAGGGAAGCAGAAAAACAAACTGAAGATAAAAACAGTTTTCTCTCGATTACTCATTATAAGGCTCATAAGTCACATAAGCATTTTCTTGCAGTCAAGTACGGCCTAAGACCTTCAATGCATTTCTAATGATATTTTTGCTTAGCTTGAATATTAATGAATGTGGTATTGAAATTTTCCTTACAATCTGCAATGAGGAAATTTTCAAGGATAAATTTCTCAGGTCCTTTCTTTTCTTTTTTTTTTTTTTTTTTTTTTTTCTCCTCTTGATTTCTGTTAGTGCATCATGTTATGCAGCACTCTTACAAATCTGTTAAATTGCTTAGTGATGTTTGTTCTTAATAAACTCTCTTGAGTTATCCTGAAGCATTCTAGAAAGAATATGACAAAAATGTACAGGGGCTGCTCCAAAAGTAATGCCTCTTATTTTATTATGTTGCTCACAATATCAGAGGAGGATGCTGGTGGTATGGCATTAGAGGTTAATATCTTCCTGCCAATATCCTGTTACATTTTTTTTTTTGCCACGTGACAGATGGCAGTTAGAGGAAAAGTCTGACAAAGTTACATTTGACATGAAAGTGCAAATGAAGCCAAGGTATTAACTGAATTCCTCCACAAGGAAAATCTGAGTTCTGGCCAGGTGTTTTGGGAAGATCTTGAAGTTCTGCTAGATACTGTAGAGCTCACAGAAGTCAAACAGAATGCCTACATTTAAAGAGAGAGACATAGAGTAATTATAGAAATGCAGATCGATCAGCTTTATTCATTTCCTGGAAAAGTAGAATAATGAAATGATCATAAAGTTTATATATAGCTAGAAAACAGAGAATAGCACAAAGTGTGGATTTATCCACTGCAAATTGTACCGAACAATTCTTGTTTTTTCTTGTAGCTTGGTGGCAAATCTTAGGGAAAAAGGGCAACAGTCACATTGTGTCTGTTCTCATATGTCCCATTACCTATACATCTTTCCTTTTTTAGAATTCTTTATTTAGCCTCATGTGGCATTCTCAAAAGCATGTTATGGAAAAATCATTTACATAATATGTCCACAGCTTAGCTTCTAAAGTATGGGGAGACTGGGTATAAAAGACAGTTTTCAACTGTTCATATTTGATATACAGAGATACACTGAACTAGACACTGCCAAGGTCTATCTAGTGTGGCACTAGTCAGTGAGATTGATAACCTAGTGTAAAAATAGATAGAAGAGAACTGACTAAAATAACATTGCTACAAAATTGATTTAGGGACTATAGTGTATCACCAACTGAATTTTATTTAAAAAGTTATAAAGAAATCACATCTTATGGCAGAGATCTGAAAGTATAAATAACGTCTCCAGAAATCCCAAATAAAACTTTCTACTTTTCTCAGCAGAGAGAAAAATTCTATCAAGCTTCTCTGACGCCACGTTTCTGTGACAGTACTTATTAGAGTCTTTCAGAAGAATTAAGAGTAATTTTTATTGTCAAATAATGTATTTTTACTATTCCTCAATGTTATTACAAAAGCTTTCATGATGTTATTTCTGTTGCAACAGTTTTCTTACGTACTCCTTTTTTTTTTCATAAGATGCTGTATTTAATATATACATTTTCTGTTGAAGTAATTTTGTCTGCAGTGACCTAGCACAAGCTTTAGATTTGTTTTGTCTGAGTCAGGATTCACATGAAGTTAATTTTCAGTGTTCTGTTCTCTCTTTCAGGCTCTTGGTGTTACTATACATGGTTGGAAACACATAGTTATCAAAAAAGTTCTTAGAGTTTTATTCATGAATTTGTCTCAAAGAACAATTACAACTTACAAACTCTTTTAAGAATAAACTTTATATTCATGTTATGGAGAAAATCTGTCTGTATACCCATAAAAATATTTTCTCATGATATATAAATACCATTGTACTGCTTTTCTGGGCTTCAGGAAATCAAGGTAACTTATTGGCGTTTTATTTCTACAGTTAACAATATGTAAAAAAGATTTATTAAATGTTCCCAGATCATAAACTGAGACACTGTTCCATTGTCTCCTAAGCATTTGGATTTTCTAATGCCAGAACAGATGGAGTTGTTCACTCTCTGAGGAGCCATGTAACATTTTTAAGACTGGCTTTGAGTTTTTCCAGATATATATGCTGTGCCTCTTGCTACTTGTACAATTGCTTGAGTGCCTTCTTTAGAGAGTTTGCTATTAAATCCTTGTCTGGGTTTGATCAGATTCAAGCCCTCTATTCATAATGCGTATATATAATTCATAACAGATTTCTCGTCTTTCTGAAATAATTGGAGGATTGATGTCAAGAAGGGATGACATTCCATATCTCTTTAGTCATCAGAATCCCTTGGAAACTTATAAAACCAACTTCTCTAACAAGAAGCTCTTCTGTGGTCTAGATCTAACAGGGTGAACAGTCATTGATAAAAAATTATACCGGTAGATGCTGTTCCCATTGCTGATGATTTTGCAGGAGTGAGAACAGTGGGAGGATAAATAGAGAATATTATTGCTTGAAACTACATTTATTTTAATTGCCAAGTAGTGCCAAGGATTTGCCTTTCTGGCAAAACTGCAGCACATTAATATCACTAATCTCTCTTAGCCTTTACAACAGGGTGTTCACATGCAAAATACCTAATGAGAACAATTCCTGGCCCAGGCTATCTTCTCCAGTACGTTTATTTGAAAGTGTTTGTTGGCCCAGGCTAAAATCATTCCAGCATTTATCATTTATAGATTGTGTTCCAGCATGTGAACTTGTACTCATGCACTGTTCAGTTTGCTCTTCTGAGGGATTTTGATAGATGGAAATTTTGCTACTTGGCTGGATATGTGACTAGTTCCTTTGACACTGAAGATGATACTTGCGTTTAGTTAGTAAGTTCTTCTAACATGTTGGCTTCCTGGTTTGAAATGTGTTTATTTTGAGATGATACGTGACGGCTGGGCTGTTTTCACACCACAGGTTTTGCTAAGATACTTGAAGATCCCATAAATAGAATAAAATATTCTAGCACTTTGTGAACTGTATGACCGTATATAGATTTAAATGAATATGTAAATTTCATGGTTTGAGTTGAATTATGAAGGACACTTTTAAACACCAATTCCTTGTCACTTCATCCAAGATAAATCTTTAACATCTGCTGCTCATTTTCTCTGCCAGGCCAAGGGCTTTGTGATATGAAATGAGTAATAAAGTGCTTCCTTTCTATTACTGTCATCCCAGATTTCTACACTTATGAATTCCTATTTTTCAGGTAACAATCTTACTGTGATAATTAGAAATAACTAAACGAAAGCAAAAGGTGTTAGACCTGCCTGAACATAAACCCACTATCATCTGAGACATTCAACACTGCAGTGTGCTTCTATCTTCTTTTCCAAAATACACTGAATTGCAAGCTTTTGCCCTACTTTTATAATGCTATTATTTGCTAGCCATGGATTGCAGTTTTAGGAATATTCTCTAACAGAATTCACAGCATACCCAAACTACTTTTAACACTGTTGTCTTTTACCTTCAAAAGGCCAATCCTTCAATGGCATTTTAACATAGCTAATATGTTTTAGTTAAAGGGTAAAATGCTACGAAAATCGTTTTTACTTTTATTCAATAGAAATGCACTTCCAGGAACTTCTTTTGACAAAAGGCCAGCCAAGTTTTGCACTCTTTTTCTGTAGTAAATTCTATGGCTATACAGTTCAGCTTGTACTTGCCCTACTCTCTAAACACACTTTTTTTCCCACAAGCTTGGAGATACTGCTGTCATGTCTTCTAAACTCCAGAAAATGAAAAGGTGAATGACTTCCTCTTTTTTATTGGGAAATGTAATAATTCTTATTAATAATTACTTCTAAGAAATATCGCACTGCTAGGAATTCTTGTGAACTTTCAGCATCAACTACACTGAAAAAAGTTATGCCACTGTTTCTTCCTTTTCTGTTTAGAGCAAGCTTTCCATCCAAACTATAACTCCAAAGCTTTATAAGTAGTAGATATAGGCGAAGGTGAAATATGCTTTAAACAGCCTCTATCAGTATAAATCAGTGAGTAGATGCTATTATCTGCTAAAAAAAAAAAAAAAACACAAAAAAAACCAGACATGGAGACTCGCTGGGACTTCTTTTTCAAAGTTGTCTTTGTCCCTTGAAACTGCAGCTCAAACTGCTACGTTTCTCCTGATACTTGCAGTATTTTCCTAGACTTTGTGTAGATCTGAGACATTTCCTGACCATCCCCTCTCCTCTCTTCCTCACCTACATTTAATTGAAGCATTTTGATTTAAACTTGGTGAACCATAGCCAGATTACTTCACATTTTTCTGGTGTACTTCACATATATGAAGTTAAGCTGAATGTGTTTTATCCTTGAAAAGATATGTTTCTTCCATTCTTTTCTGCAGTATGCACACACAGCTATTCAACTTCATTTCACACTTTCAGAGTGGAGAAATCTGATTACCTTTCTCTTTGCCATTGATGTGAAAACATTCCATCAGACAGATATCTTCCCAGCAACCTGGTGCAACAACTTTGCATTCTACCTACCTGAAGAGTGAGTCAACACTCAAATATACAGTTTGTTATTGTCTTATATGCACATTTCCTGAGTGCTGCTCAGCTACATCGTATATCAGAGTGCCTGCAGCAGTCTTTTTTTTTTTTTCTTATTTTAAAGGACAACAGAAAGGCAAAATTCTAACTTCTGTGGTCCATCAAGTAGTGAGATCAAGTGGGTAAAGAAACCACCTTCTGCTTCAACCTCTGTGTTGTACAGTTTTAATTTAGAAAACTTTTCCACTAAAGGTCAGAAATGGCTGGTCCTTCTGGACCAATGAATTTTGTACTTTTAGACTTCATTTAACAAGTGAGGTGAAACTTTTAATTACCCAGAACAGTGGATAGCTTAGTGGATAGCCCCAAGAATGTCTGGCTCAGTTCAGATTTCCTAGTTCCTGGGCAAGTGTTCCAGTCATCCACGGAATGCTTTGAGAGTATATTCCAGCATGACCAAGTGCAGCAGTTTTTAAGAGAAGTGCTCTCTCTGCATATAATGACAAGAAAATGCATTAGAGAGTTTCAGATTTGGAATCTTCTTTTACAGATGTGTGTGGGGGAGAAATTCAGCTTCTGTCCACCTATAAATTAGGCATTGAGACTAAGGAACTCATCAGACTTCCTTTTATAGTGAGCAAAGACAGTTAAGTACTTTCAGAACTTAGTCCATTCCATATCAGAATAGGAACTTAAAGTAGATGGAATGAATGATCTACTGTAAATTTTTATCTCTCTCCAAGATATAACCTAGACAATTAACTTTAACTGTACAACTAGCCTTCAGACACTTGAGGTTAAGAAAGATGGGCTTCATTTTTACACGGGCTGAATGGATAACGTGAATATGTACTTCACTGCGTGCCAATGGGCTGGGGTTATGTACAATTAAATCCTCTAAGAGATTTCCAAAATGTAAAGGTTTTTTTTTTTCCAGAACTTTCTCCTTTTCTTACATTTGTAAGACATAGCACAATCTAGAACTGCTGAAGTGTATGGACACTTAGAGGCCATTGCAGGCTACAAGAGATTATTATCATGATTTCAATATTTTTCATCTTAATTGGTGATCAAGGGATTTCCTGAACAATAATAATTTGTTTTCTTCATAGTGGCTAACTACATATGTACATAATTGGCAGAAGGGTGCTTGTGTTCTGCCTTTCAAACAAGTGAGTCTACTGGGATCTCAGTTCTCTCTGTTGAGTTTGTGGTTTTTATCATTTATTAGTTTTACAGTATATTTTAATTGTGATCTTGCAATGGAGTTACTGTGCTGACTTAACAGTCCAGATGTTTCAGTTTACAAAACCTGTGATTTTAATCTGCAATGTTGCATTATCAGCTTTTCCAACATAGCTTCATGCTATCTAATAAGAAATCATTTAAAAGGATGCTTGTCTTCCGTACCATTACACTCTTTATATTATACATTCCAAGTCACAAGGCAATGTGTAAACAGTTCCAGCTCTCTAAGCTTTTACTCATAGGAGGAATGCTCCAATTCCTCCACCATTTCATGGCCCTTCTTTGGACTGTCTCCAACCTGCACAGCTCAGGTTACCAATATAGATATGCCCAAGGGTTAACTTCTGTTACTCACAGATAGTTGTTTATTGCCATCTGAGATGACCTAGGAAGCCCTGGCATAAACACCAGTGCCTCTCCAAAACACATAGATCTTACTTAGTTTCTCATTGTATCTGTGAGAATCTGTAGATGTTTCAAATATCTTAGCAAATTACAAAGGACGTGAGATGTGAAGTCAGCTGAATTAAGCCCTCTGTGTCTTGAGGTAAACTGAAATGCTGTCCAGATTCTATTAAAGTTATTGTCAGAAGAGTTGCATATGGCATCGGGCTGCTATGTTTAGTTAACTTACTATTTTGTAGGAATTTTAAATAATCTTACTGTAGGCCTTGATACTGTATAGGTCAGTTTACAAAGGTCTATGTTTAAAGCCTTCTTTTCAGGAAAGGAATGTATAGATATGAAGGTTACCATTAGGAGCATTTTGAGATGTCTGCTTTGGATGAGATTTCTCACATTCTCTGAGTGCTTTTAGTGACAAGTGAATATGAAGAAAGTCTATGCAACTAATTCAGGAATAAACGTCCATTAAAATTTCTTCGTTCCCATTGATGCATAGAATTATGATGACTTCTTTCGGGGTTAAAAACAACATTGTTAATCTGTTAGTTTTGTGTACCACATCATCTTGAATCATGTTTAGATAGCCAGATATTATTTTTGTAGATGTAGATCTTCCTCTTACTTTAAGAATTCAGCCAACCTACCACAGGGTTTCATGGCTGCCTCTGATGATAAAGACAGTCCTTGTTTGTAAGACTTCCCTTTCCTTTACAGCCTCGCTTTTATATTTACACACAGTTTTCTACGTGTATAACACTGTGCGTGTATTGTGCTTGTGCCTCTTGCAACCCTTTGACATTTTCCAGTTTCTTTACTAACTCTGGTAGCAGTGCTGGCAGCTGCTCTTACTGAGGTGTAATCATAAACTGATTGTTATACTGTCTACTTGGGTTTGTCATTTTTTGCTAATGTCAGTGTGGGATTGAACTGGAAGTTTTCTGGCAGTTTCTGGCTCTTATACACACAGTGTTCCTGTCTCTTCTTATTTCTTCATGTAAGTGAGGAAATGTGTTGGGTTGCACTAAGCTCTCTACAACTGTTTGCAAGTCCTATTTATTTTAAATTAAGCCTACGTTCCTTTACTATCTTATGGAGAAATGAATCTCAAACATATGGGGTTTTGACTTCTTTTTCTCTCTTCAATTAATATTTCTAGGAGTTTACTGTGCACCATTTCTATTGTGTAAACCTCATAGCTTCCAGGATTCCTATTCAGACCATACTAAGATCAAGTTTGATGTAGCTGAGAGATGGAGAGCTTATTTATTTAAAGATGTCTTTTTTTGACACTTCACAAAAGTCCCATCAGTATATTTCCTTTCATGTTTTGTCCTCAGGATCTCATATAACTCTAGCTTGAATTTGAATACCCAGTAGAAACTGATATCATTAAAATACTTTTCTTTCCATCTTTCTTTGTCTTTTTTTTTTAATTTGAATTCTCCACAAACTGAGAAAGTCAGGAACCATAATCCTCTTATTCATTCTAGTTCCTCATCTTAGCTTTGAGGAACAGATTAAAATCCTGTGTAACCTGTACTGCCATTGTATATTAGTTATGGGAAGAAAAGTAGTCCTTTCTTCTTGCTGTGTTCCTCTCCCTTGCCTCCGAATTTTGTAAGGAATGAAAATAGTTCTCTTCAGACCTCCTAAGGCAGTTTTTTT
Organism: Lagopus leucura; assembly: GCF_019238085.1. Lineage (NCBI taxonomy): Eukaryota > Metazoa > Chordata > Aves > Galliformes > Phasianidae > Lagopus > Lagopus leucura. The sequence goes on along the minus strand of NW_024962252.1, from coordinate 1,921,547 downwards.
ACCATGTTATGTGTATTGAAATAAGTTGTGATATTCAGTATATTTTATTTCATTCCTCATTACCAGTATTTTGAACTTTCTAATGCTGTCTATACTATACTCTCAAATGTGCTACATATGAGGACTGATTAAAAGCAATGCCTCCTATTGTCTTATGTTATCCAAAAAATCGGAGGCAGATGTTGGTGGTATGACAGGAAGATTGAACCTTCTCATCAATATCCCATTACATGTTGTTGCCATATGACAGATGGCAGCAGAGGGGCAGTCTGACAAAATGGTGTCTGACATGGTGGTGTGCGTGAAGCAAAGATGTGCCACTGAATTCCTCCTAGGGGAAAAAAAATGGCACCCACTGACATTTATTGACATTCGCTGAATGTTTCTGGAGACCAAGCAGTGCACGAGAGCACAGTGAGGTGATGAGGCATTTCAGCAATGGCGACAGCAACAGTGGGTCACTTCTGCTGATGCAGATTTCTATGAGTGGGGTGTGCAGGTTCTTGTTCATTGTTGGTGCAATTGCACAGCTAGTCGTGGTTGACTGTGTTGAATAATAGTGTTTTGTAGCTGAGAATTTGCTCTATCGAATAGTGTTATTGCTATCTTTGTGTCTGCTCTAGTGTCTATGGAAATATAAATATAAATATAAATAATATAAATATAAATATAAATATAAATATAAATAAAAAATGCAGATGTTACATTCAGTGAGGCCTATGTAGATACATAGTTAGACTGATATAAATTTGAAATGATTTGTGGGAGGAAACAGTTGTGGGAGGAATTTACTGAGGTTGATAGTGGAACTGCTGACCAAAATAATAAATCTGAGGATATTATCCACATTCCATCCTACTGTGCAATGTCCATTTTCATGTCAACTATCCTTTTCTTTTCAATAAGAAAATTCCAATTTGTACTGTTAGTTTCACTTGACAGCTTTCACAAAATTGGGAAAAGGTCTTGGAAGCAGCTTGTTTTATTCCAAGCAAATATCTCCAGCATGGAAAACAGCACCCCTGCAGATCTATATGTTTGTCTGGGCAAGCAACAGAAATTCACTTGTGTCTCATATCTGATTCTTCACATACCACTTAACATGTGAAAAGCTGCAGGATGTGAATGTCCCTTGCATTCCTATTCCCTGGTATTTCAAAAGTATGTTTTGGTTGTTAAGATTCTACCTTGTAAGCCTTACTTTCAGTTTGACCTTTTTCAGAGCCAAGACCATGTCATCTTCCACCTAATTAGCTATTTCTTCAGAGATATTTTGTGAGCCTGTCTCATTTCTCAGTTATAGATTCTGAACCTGATTTGATGAGCTAATGATCCTATTAGTAGACTCAGCATGGTAGTGACATTTTCAGAAATAGTGTATAGGAAGAGATTGGAAGATAGGTTGCGTTTCTTACACATTACCCATATTCTTCCTGTTCCATCCTATCAAAGAATCTGCATGGTGACATTTGGAGGATAAATAGAATAAAAATATTTTATAACCAGGTGGCAACATTGTGCTGATTCTGAATTTGTGTTGATAATCTTTTTCCAGGATAGTAGTATCTTGCTTCATTGCTGATTACATAAGGCTGTTGTTGTTTTGTTCTGTACTGTCTGCAAGATTTTGCTATATTTGTTTTCATTTGAAAATAAATCTGAAATGTGGCTGAATATATTCTTTCTATTTCTTATTATATCAATTTTCCATCACCTTTTGTATAAAAAAGTCAGATCCTGACTTTAGCAGCTAAGCTGTGGCTTGAGCATCTAACGACTCAATTCGTATTCAGGGATATGTTTCCAAATTTCAACTATTATTTCTGCAATTAGAGGGAGATCGTTTTGTTTTGCAGAAAGTGGGAAGCAGCAGCCCCAGGGAATGGAAAAATATAGAGATAAGTTTAATAGCTTTGCTAAGTTTTGTGATTTTAATCAGTTTTCTGCCAAACTGGACGGTACTGCAGCACTTCCTGAAGAGCCCCAAGTATACAAGGAGTCAATGAAATACTCAATGTGGAAGTGCATGCAAGCTGAGCTGACAAAGTGTGATGTGACACACATGATTAACAGGTATGAAAATTGGCAGCTGGATATTTCCTACTGAAAAATATTTGTGTACTCTCTACTGCTATTAATTGCTACTATCAGAAAACCTAATAAGTAACAAAAAGTTCTTACATGTATATATTAAGTTATTACATTTGCTGCTTCACCTAAGTTAGATTTCTCTTAATTGATACTGTGATTAGAAGAAATGGGACTACTGTCACAATTGTAATCTTTATCCCATAGATTTGCATAAAAAACAAATTGTAATATGAATCGAATTTATACCAAAATATTGGAGTATGATTTTGGAAAATTAATTAATACTTCAGTATTTTCAAGTGTTTAACAGTACTTCTTGAGGGAAGAGCACACAGCTTATTGCAAAGCGAGCTTTCCATGATGTATACTGCCAAAGCATCATAAAGAATTGGTATTAAGATTAAAACCTTTCAATTTCAAAGTATATTTTAAGTTTCTTGCTTAACTGACTATATTAGTTTTGTGGTTTAAATGGAGTATTTTCATCAAACAGAAGAATCAAATTTAAGATAAAACACTCTTCCCTTCCCTTTTTATAATGATTCTATTTAGATATTTCAAAGTAATGGCTCTGAGGTGATTGATAGAAAACTTAATATCTAAAGGGAATCTAGAAAGAAAGGGACAGACTGTTTAGCAGGGTCTAAGGTGATAGAAAAAGAGGAAATGGCTTCAAGCTTAAACAAGGTAGATTTAAGTTGGACATAAGGAAAAAAGTCTTCTACAGTGATGGTGGTGAAGCACTGGAACAGGTTGCTCAGAGATATGGATGTTCCATCCTTGAAGACTTCCAAAGTAAGGCTGGATCAGGCCCTGGGCAATCTGATCTAGCTGTTCATGTCCTTGTTCATTGCAGGGAGCTGGACTACATGGACTTTAAAAGTCCCTTCCAAATCTAAGGATTCTATATTGTTATGATTCTAATGATTGAAAAATACCATAATCTTTCAATGTTCTTTTTCTCCTTGGACCTTTCCTAGTCTAAAATTGTATTTTTCTCCTTTCTGTTTCCTTATGTCTTATACAGAATTTGTGCTTCAGAACATTACCCTAGATCATCTCATTTCATTTTCTATTTCAATATGATTTACTTCCATTGCTGTTCCTGAACATCTACTTCCAGATCATTCTTTTTCACTGAAAGAAATGAAATCCTTCGCTTACTGCAGTGCTAACATCCTCCTGCTCCTCCAAATCTTAGTTATCTATAAGAAAAATGGTCACAGACTCTTTAGCAGGATCTGCTTTGACAAGATGAGATGAAATGATTTCAAACTAAGAGAGGGGACATTTAGATTGGATATAATAAAAAATTTTTTTTATGATAAGGGTGGTGATGCACTGGAACAGGTTGCCCAGAGAGGTGGTGGATCTCCCATCCCTGGGGACGTTCATGGTCAGGCTGGACGGAGCTCTAAGCACATATCAAGCTATAGGTGTCCCTGTTCATTGCAGGGGTGTTGGACTAGATGGCCTTTAAGGGTCCCTTCCATCTCAAACATTTCTATTATACTAGGATTCTATGATAACAACTAGTTATTAATCTATCTATATATCTATTTATTTATTTTCTGCAAAACTGTGTCTTCAGTATTGCCATATACTTAGGAGTCATGGAATTCAACTCCCTTGTCAGATTCAACATGAGTTAAGTTTTGGCATTCCTAATAGCAACCCTCACAATCTTGCAAGATTTCTATATTCCTCCTTTGCTGTATATATTCATTTCCATGTCCCGATATATCATTTCTGCACTGAGACATAAAACTGAAATCCTTATATGGTCTCTGGATATAACAATTTTCTACTTTAAGCTTATTCACTCTATCCTTCCTTGATTTATTTATTAAAATAACATGTTTGCAAGGAATTTCAAAAGGTGATAATATTCAGTATTCTGATTATCTGCTGTCATGTAATTATCCATTTTTATGTTCTTAACTATTTGTGCAGATTTTTAATACCTTATGATATTAAACACAGATTTAATCCTTTTAACACTGAAATAAAAATGTCAGATCTCTCAAAAAATTATGAACTAAGTTTCTTTATACATTAAATAGCCTTCTTTCTTTTGTATCTGTGCTCTGCAGTCAATGGAAATAGGGATATAACAAAAAAGAATAACAAGGAGGTGTTGAAAAGATGCTATTGAAAACATCTATAACTAGCTTGTCCAGTTTTATTCTTAATCAGTACTTCAGATACAGTGGTGGTATCTGAAGTAGATAAGTAGTTTTCCATGCAAATTTACATCAATTTTACTAAATCGTTAGTCAAAATAATCTTATAATCTTATAATTTACTTCTGCATCATGCTATGATACAGTCCTTACATGGCTTGATGAAAATTTGCAGTTCTGAATGCTCTTTTTTCCATCTCATCATTTTTGCTCTTGAAGAAAGATTTCAATTATTTTTAACATTCTTACTAAGGTTAGTAGTATAATTTTTTTATGTCTATTTCTTTTCTTTTGAGGTCTGCCAAGCCCGTTTACATTTGTTAATCTTTTCATAGATTAAAATTTTAAAGAACACAGTCCTTTATTTCCAAGATTTTTGTAGCTCCACTTTTACTTGGGCTGTTTTGTGGATGTAATCTGAGTGGAGGATGCTAATTGGTGTAGCTCATTAACCAGTAATTGTAAAATCCACCCTTCCATGGCACTTTTCAATTATGTGATTTTCTTTTGCCTTCTCAGCTCACTTTATTTCCATAAATGATACTTCTCCTTGCATTATTATAATTGTACCTGTCTAACCACAATGTCTCAACAATTTTATTTTTTACTTCAGCTCCATTGTACTTGGTGCTGAATAAATGCATATCCATAATGAAGCAGTCTTATCTCTACTATAAAAAGTAAAATAATAAAATGATAGACAACTGATGGGTACAGATAGATGGGGCAAAAATGAGACAAGACTCATTTTCACTGTCTTATAAGTAGGCCCCAACTCCAATGTTTTTTCTATAGACGTTTATTTTCACTTGAGCTCCCTTTTGTCTTAGAAATAAACACTTTTTACAAACTATGTTAGTTTTACATTATAAATAATCTTGCTGCTTGTGTTATAGAATTTGCAGGTGTGAACACTGAAAGACTAGAATTGCTTTAATACTAAAACAACATTTCTTGTTGTTGGAACTTGATAGGAGAAGCGGGACAAAAATGGTTTAGTTAATTTTATTCATGTCCCTCCAACTAATGACTTGATGCCCTATTACAAGAATAGAGCAAATTTTGGTCTATAATTTTATATTGGTCTGTAATGAACTGAGATACTTAGGCATGAACTGGTTTATTTGCGCAGTTGTCATCTATTTGATCTTATTTTATTTCAAAGTATTATTTATGTTGGAGATGTCTTAGGCTCTCTTATAACACTATCTGAATTTGAAAGGACAATATATTTCCTGCTTCTAACACTTCTTCCAGTTTGGTGTACGTTCTCTAAACTTGTATTCTTCTACCCATTGTTAGAGGCTAGATTTTTACAGTGCTCTTTGAGAACAAATGGTTCTGACAGCAAGTGATTTTTGAATTTATGTTCACATTTCTTCAGGTGGTGAAGCTGAATCATTAGTGACAGTAATACATTCACTGCTTATACTAGCCAACCCAATGGCTACCATTTTATTGAGGGAGAATAAACAGATACGCAACAATTAATGTGGGACTATTCCTGTCTGTAGAACTTAACTACGATGTTTTTCTCAAATCTGTGATAAAATTCACAAACGTCATTCTTCTCAATTCTTTACAGAGCACACTCTTGGCCTACAGCCAAGAGGAGTGGACAATGTAGTATTCAGCATTCTTCCTCCCAAAGAGGGGAAGGATAAAGACAGTTTGAAGGAAGGACAATTTATCTTAAAGCAGTGATTATTATAGAAGAAAGCTTAGATCACAGGCTCAACTGGACATCCCTGCATGAATACACGGTAAAGATTGCTCTCAGGAGCAGTAGATAGTAAGGAGGCCTGGAAATAGAATGAGTTAAAGTCTATGTGCAAAACTTGCTAACAAGCAGCGCTTTTAAGTTGTAGGAAATTTCAAGTGATTTCAAGTTTTCAATTTTCTGTCTAGATTGGATCAAAACCATTTGTTCTTACTAAATACATAATGTTAGGTCTTGGATATTGTAGCTGCTTAGGGTAATTGGTGTTTCTGTCAGTTTCCCAAATAATACTAGTCATTAAACTTTTGATACTGTCATTTTCACTGAACAGGTGCCTGCCCTGGAGTCAGACAAAACTTGTTTAAAGCCATGATATTTGAAATGAGATAGTTGGGCTCAATGAACTACATGTTTCTGTATAACTTTATTTATACGTATATATATATACTTATTAGACTAGCTGTTCACTTTGACAGCTGCCTACAGACAAATACCTTATCAGTGATCTAAACAGTGTCGCTGTTGTGACTGAGAAAAATGAACTGTACTTGATGCACTTCTCAAGTATTAACAGCTAAACTTTCAACAGCGATAGAAATATACATATATATATAAATAAAATTCTTTCACAAAACTTATGGGGGGTAGTTGGAGGTATTCATAGTTAGTCTTCATATCCATTCTCATTTCAGTCTAGATTTGATCTGTGAAACTTTTGAAATCAGAAATGAAGATGAGCTATAATGGCGAGTTTTGAATACTGTTAACTTGCAATCATCAAAGAAAAGAACACTGCATAATGGAAAATATATATTTTTGAGTCTGGCTCTCCTACAACTGACATGAGGTTAAACAGGTTCAAAACTAGTTTTAACAGCACATCCATAATGATTCCTATAAAATTTTGTTTTCAAACAAGTATTTTAAAGATTCATAGAATCATAGAATCATAGAATCACCAACGTTGGAAAAGACCTAAAAGCTCATCCAGTCCAACCGTTCACCTATTCCCAATAGCTCCCACTAAACCATGTCCCTCAACACAACATCCAGTCTTTCCTTGAACACCCCCAGGGTCGGTGACTCCACCACCTCCCTGGGCAGTCCATTCCAGTGCCTGACCACCCTTTCTGAAAAGTAATACTTCCTCATGTCCAGCCTGAATCTCCCCTGCCGTAGCTTGAAGCCATTCCCTCTGGTCCTATCACTAATGACACAAGAGAAGAGGCTGACCCCCAGCTCACTACAACCTCCCTTCAGGAAGTTATAGAGAGCAATGAGGTCTTCCCTGAGCCTCCTCTTCTCCAGGCTGAACATTCCCAGCTCCTTCAGCCTCTCCTCATATGGCCTGTGTTCCAGACCCCTCACCAGCTTTGTTGCCCTCCTTTGAACACGTTCCAGGGCCTCAATATCTTCCTTGCAGTGAGGGGCCCAAAACTGGACACAGTACTCGAGGTGCGGCCTCACTAGTGCTGAATATAGGGGAACAATCACCTCTCTGCTCCTGCTTGCAACACTGTTTCTGATGCAAGCCAGGATGCCATTGGCCTTCTTGGCCACCTGGGCACACTGTTGGCTCATGTTCAGCCGAGCATCAATCAATACCCCCAGGTCCATTTCCTCTACGCAGTCCTCCAGCCACACCGCCCCAAGCCTGTAGCGTTGCCTGGGGTTGTTGTGGCCGAAGTGCAGGACCCGGCATTTGGCCTTGTTGAAACTCATCCGATTGGCTTCAGCCCAGCTCTCCAGCCTGTCCAGATCCCTCTGTAGGGCCTCGCTACCCCCAGGCAGATCCACACTTCCAGCCAATTTGGTGTCATCTGCGAATTTACTGAGGGTGCACTCGATGCCCTCATCAAGGTCATCAATAAAGATATTGAAGAGGACAGGCCCCAGCACCGATCCCTGGGGAACACCACTCACGACCGGTCGCCAGCTGGATTTGACTCCATTCACCACCACTCTCTGTGCCCGGCCCTCCAGCCAGCTCTTTACCCAGCCAAGAGTGTACCCATCCAAGCCTCGGGCTGCCAGCTTCTGCAGGAGAATGCTGTGGGAGACAGTGTCAAAGGCTTTGCTGAAGTCCACGTAGACTACATCAACACCTTTCCCTCATCCACCAGATGGGTCACTAGATCATAGAAGGAGATCAGGTTGGTCAAGCAGGACCTGCCCTTCACGAACCCATGCTGGCTAGGCCTGATTCCCCAGTCACCCCGCACATGCCACATGATCTCCCTCAAGACGATCTGCTCCATAACCTTCCCTGGCACCGAGGTCAGGCTAACAGGCCTGTAGTTCCCCGGATCCTCCTTACGACCTTTCTTGTAAATGGGAGTCACGTTGGCAAGCCTCCAGTCTTCTGGGACCTCACCAGTCAACAAGGAGCGCTGACAGATGATGGAAAGCGGCTCGGCTATCACCTCCGCCAGTTCCCTCAGCACTCTCGGGTGGATCTCATCTGGCCCCATCGACTTGTGACAGTCCAGTTGGAGCAGTAGGTCTCTGACTGTTTCTTTCAGAATCACAGGGGGGTTAGTGTGCTCCCCAGCCGAGATTACCAGGTCAGAGAGAGGAGTATCCTGAGGATAACTGGTCTGACTTTTAAAGACAGACGTAAAGAAGGCATTCAGAACCTCCGCCTTTTCCTTATCCTCAGTGGTCACATTCCCAGCCTCATCCAGCAAAGAGTGGATATTCTCCTTTGTCCTCCTCTTACTGTTAATGTATTTATAAAAGAGTTTCTTATTCCTTTTCACACCAGTGGCTAGGTTAAATTCAAACTGGGCTTTTGCCTTTCTGATTTCACCTCTACACATCCTAACGAATTTCCTTGTATTCATTCTGAGTGGCCTGTCCCTCTTTCCACAGGCGGTAGATTCTCTTTTTCTCCCGGAGCCTCAAGAATAGCTCCCTATTCATCCATGCCGGTCTTCTTCCCCGCCGGCTCATTTTGCAGCTCAGGCGGACTGCCTGCTCCTGTGCCCTTAAGACTTCCTTCTTGAAGAGCAACCAGCTCTCTTGAACCCCTTTACTCACTAAGACTGAATGCCAGGGGACTCCCCCTATTAGTCCCTTGAACAATTCAAAGTCCGCCCTCCTGAAGTCCAAGGTAGCAATTTTACTATTCCCCCTCCAGGCTCCACCATGAATCACGAAGTCTATCATTTCATGGTCACTCTGTCCAAGACAGCCTCCAACCCCCACATCTCCCACCAAACTTTCCCTGTTTGTGAACAGCAGGTCTAGTGGGGCAGTTCCTCTCGTGGGCTCTCTGACCAGCTGTATCAGGAAGTTGTCCTCTACGCATTCCAGAAACCTCCTAGACTGCTTCCTCTGTGCTGTGCTGTACTCCCAGCATATGTCAGGGAAGTTAAAGTCCCCCATGAAGACTTTATGAGGACAACATATGTCAGGTTTTTTTTCTCCAATAAAGAAAAAAACATATATCATCATATGCATATTTCGTCGCATTTTTTCTGCTTCATTCATAATCTGTCAGTCTTGTGTCACAGTTAGGGAGTAGGAGGCACTGTACAAGTGCTGCTCTGAAAGTAATGCCTCCTATTTTATGATGATGTCACAGTGTCAGTGATAGCCGTTGGTGGTATGGCTGTAGAAGTTAAACCTTCACACCAGTATTCCATTTTGTTGTCATGTGGCAGATGGCAGCAGAGGGGCAGTCTGACAAAATGACATTTGACATGAAAGCATATATGAATAAAGTGTGTCATTGAATTTCTCCTTGTGGAAAAAATCGCATCCACTGACATTCATTGACACTTGCTGAATGATTATGGAGATTGAACAGTGCATATGAGTACAGTGAGGTGATGGGTGGTGTGTTTCAGCAGTGGTAACAGTGACAGTGGTTCACCATTGCTGGCACAGATTTTTCAAGCACAGCATGCAGGCTCTTGTTCACCACTGGTGAAAATGTGCAGCTAATGATAGTGGAATGTGAAATCCCTCTCACTAAAGCTTCTCACTCACATCAGAGTTGTTAAGACAGGCAGGTGAACAGAGAAGTATTTGCAAAAGTGCCAGAAAACAGAATTTGGAACAGACTTCTGTCAACTGAAGATAAATCATTTGCTCATCTCTTCCTACCAAACTCAGTTTAAGCAGGGTTCCCAAGTTACATTTACGACACCTATTCTGCAAAGTCATCAAATGGTACAAAATGTTACTATACCAGCCTTTTGCTTTCTGTATGATAAGAAACAGAGTTTGAATTTATGACATTTGATTAGAATTAAGCCTAAAGTGTTAATCCATTCATATACTTTTGTCTGGATGTGTTTTCACTAATTTTTTATGTCTCCAGCAAGCTACTTGGTTTATTATTATTTTTTTTCATTTGTTCGGTTTTGTTTTGCCATTAATATTCTTTTAGACAAATAAGATTTCAATGATTGTATCATATGTCTGTCCAGCTCTCCACTTTGCTTGTCCACAGTTTTAACTTTTTTCACCGAGTTCAATGAACTTTGACATAGACAGGGATATTTCAAAGACATTCTGTTCCTAGACATTGTGAAAACAGACAGCTCAGTCTGTTTTGAAAGAGAACACTCTGCTGTCTGCAGTATGACCTCAGCCCTTATTAAACAGTAGGGAATACACACAGAAGTACAATATGAAAACTTCAACCACTAGGTAAATTTTTTGAGGAAATCATGTCTTCTAAGGTCAGTCATATCTTCTAACATCAGTCATAACTCCATTATCAAAATTTATGAACATCTCTGTTCATTAAATGGTCAGTTTTTACTTTTGAAAAGGTTTATGTCTCTCTATAAAACATATTTCTATTTCACAATTAGTATTATTTCTTTGGAAATATCCTACTTTTTCTTTTTTTTTTTTTTTTGTTTCACTCCATTTTCTTTCTCTTCTCTCTGTAATCTTCATAATTGACATCCGGATATGGAGCTGTATCAGCCAGAGGAAGTTTCCTTCACAATTTTTTTTTTTTTGTTTTACAGTACCTGGATTCTTACTTTCACTTGCTTTTTCAGCATTAGGGCTAAGAGCTGCTTTGGGAATTGACTTTATCATCTGATGTCCTGTTATCTGTAAATTACTTTGATTCACCTTTACAGGAGTTATGCCATGCTGTGAATGGAAGCGTCACAATCTGGCTAGATATTTGCTATCTAAGTCACAAGCACATTTCTTTTTTTCAAGTTAATAGTGTATAATTAATGAACAGGAAATCCTTTTATCTTGAACTGAGACCATTTTTCTCTGGACCAGGGGAAATCAATGAAACTCAGGCAAAAAATGAAATGGAGAATGTTAAGGTCAGGCAGCTTGCTCAGTGTAAATGCTAATCTGAAAGCAGATGGAGTGCATCTTCATACACAATATCCTGAGACACTCTTCTCAACAGGCTAGTCCATTTGATAAAGTACATTGCCATCCTGAATTTTAATGTGACAAGAGTACTTTTAAGTCTCTTGTTTATGCTTTTGTACTTGAGGTCTGTGAACAGACCACAGTGAACCTTTATTAGTTGCTCATGTGTAGGAAAAAAAGAACCTCACCCCTCCATTGAATCTGTCATGATATGCAGCTACAGCACTGAGTGAAGTACCAAGCTCAGTGTTTCTACAAGGACTTTACACAAACTGCAGAAGATGAAACTTTCACAATAAAAACACATTTTTTACGTCAGCCAAGCATCAGAACACTTACAGAGGGGCATGTACTCTCTGTAAGCACTTAAAGGTGCGATCCACAAACCCTCCTATGGTTTCATCACAGCCATCACGCTTTTCTGTCCCTCCTAACTAAACTCGCGCAGTGACAGCTGTTCTCAAATTGTCATTGTGACATAACTCAATTCTATTTCTGAAGTCATTACCTGTTGCTATGACAACATAACACTCTGATGCTAATGCGTATGTCTCTGAAAAAATTAGAGAAGTACCACTACCCCAAAATTGACTTTAATTAGATTAGTTCAAAAATTAGTCTCTACTACTATACATCTCGGGAAGGTGTATGATAAATCTTTCCTTTAATAAACGATTACAGACAGAAATAGCTTGGTTCTGATATATTCTCCTTACTTTTTATGGATGTTGACCTTTTATTTCCGCATAAGAAAAGTGAAGGTGAAATCAACAGTTCAACTCTTCCTGCTTGGGACTATGAAATAACCACAATTAGCCAGGAAGTCTTAAAAGGAACCTGCATATTTCCTTGTAAAACACTTGTTTCTCCTGAATGTTTTTAGATGTTCAGACAGATCTAGAAGCTTTTAGATTCTTACTTCAGTTATTATTTCATTTCTCTCTGGGTTCCAGTGCTTATTACTAGCATGGGAATTCACTATAGGATGCGTCTGATTATACAAACTTGTCCTTCAATGAAAATACATCATTTGCCACTAAGTTTCTAAGTCTTATTTCGCATGATTTTTTTCCTACTAGACATTTCATTATATTATTTTTAGATTTTTATCTAGTATTTCCTGGTTGTCCTTTATCCTGTTTTACTGTTTTATAGGGATAACAAAGACAATATAATAAAATACTAGTAAAATTGGTGGGATTGATCTCCCTGACAGTCTCTTTTCCAGTGGTAGTTTTGCCAAGCCAATGTGTCCTTAGCAGTCCTAACCACAATGTTGTGGCAATGTTTTTACCTAGCATGGTGTGCAGCAGAAAATGTTTGGGATTTATACATTATAGATACAAATATGGGTTTATTTTCACATATTCATCTAATGAAAAATATTCTTTTTTTGAGCTGTATTTGTTGTAATGTCGGTTCTCCCAAACTGGCAGGTTCCTTGTCTCTCCGCTGAGTTTCTGGATGTATCAGTATGACAAGATGCTGTTGTCATGCCACAGAGCAACTTAAGGAATTGAAATCATCATTAAATTTACTTCTTACTTATTTCAAAAACAGGTTCTATGACAACATGCTTTCATTTTGTGGGTAGAAAAAGCCATCATTCAAATATAACAAAAAGCTCACTGTGTTAGAGCTGGAGAACATTTTAGCAAATTACCAAAAAAAAGAAAAAAAGCTCTAACATGATATGCATATTGTCCTCTCCATTAAGTTTTTTAATGCATAAGAACAATGATAATGGTAATAATAACCACAGCAATTTGAACTGCTATTCATAATGCATTACTTTTCTTAATGTTATTTCTCAATGTCTGGAAAAATCACAACTGTTGGATTTGGAACAGCTGAAAAATTACAACATTAAGTACTAAATGCTTTTCTACTCAGTAATTTGTCTAAAATAGGAGCAGCTGAAGAAATGAGATCTTCCCAGTGACAATGAGGTAACTGTACAACAGCAAAACTGCTTCATGCATGTGTGATAAGCGTTTCTTAGCTGAGACACAATGCCTCTGAGCTCTTTCTCAGTTGCGGTGGACAAGGATGTATAGATTCATCCTACCTAAGTTCTAATACCCATCTTCATATTGAAAAGTCTTGACATATAACATTTCAGGAAAGTAAAATTATCATTTTCTTTAAATGAATTGTGTACAGTTTGATGGTTTTGTCCAAATGTTCTATTTATTGTTAGAATCAGATCTGTGACTTTGATTTACTACAAGTCATTTATATTTATTGCTGCTGTACAGTGGGAGCACATCAACTAGAGCCTCTCAAAAACAGTAAAAACAGATTTTCAGTGTTATTCTTGGTGTAGGTATGCTCATGCAATTCTTGCATAGAACAAATAAATTTCTGAGTACAAAGAAAATTGCACACTTTAAAAGAAGAGTGAAGTCACTGTGGGTCACTGTGCACACACTTTACCTCAGGACAGAATTTATTCAGTGCTTTTAGAAGGAATGGATATCTCTTTGTGATGTGGATCTTTGCATTGAATCCAGCAGGTGCAGAAAAGATATTTATGGGTGCCACATGAAATTTGCCCTGGTATGTTGAGCTCTGACTTTTCTTCCATCTTCTATAATGGAAAAGAATTTATTCAGTAATTTTAAACACTGTAATTGTGAAATAAGTCAGTGCTTTTAATGAATGAGAATTTGTTTGCTTCCAATAAATACAAAATTTTGTAGCTATTTCTCATATTACTGGAGTTGATTCCTCGTCAGAGTCCTACTCCTGCTTCACAAGCACAAACGAAATCTGCAGTGGCAGAACAAAACTGTGGCCTCCAACCTGCACCTCCACTGCTGATATTCCTTGTCTCAATAACTAGCATTAAATCTTTTTTTTTTTTTCTTTCCCCCCCCCCCCCCCCTCAGGTCACTGAAACAAAGCTATTTTATTATCTTTCCAGAAATATTTAGCTCCATGCATCAAACCAATAATTTTTATTCTCTTTTAAATGCCTATTTCTTTGTTATTGTAACAAGCTTTAAGAATCTTCTTTTTATTATTAATTTGAGTAAGAATCTGTTGAAGGCCTTTTATACTTCTCTGAATCAATTATTTCTATATTTTAATTAGTCTGTTTTGTGGGGTAAAAGGTTAAAAGCACCCCTAGGGGTGTTCAAGAAATGTTTAGATATTGTATTAAGGGACATGGTTCAGTGGGGAAACATTGATGGTAGATGAATGGTTGGACTAGATGATCTTAGAGGTCTTTTCCAACCTTGGAGACTCTATGATTCTATAATTCTAAAAGCTACTGAATACATGCATTGAAGGCGTCTGAGGATGTCCAAAGGGCAGTATCTATCTGATACAATACATAAGGTAACACTGAAGGTAACACTTATGATTGACAAACAGAAAATCCATAGCCAAAGAGGACAACGATCCAAAAGGCATCTAAAATCACAAGAAAGTTTCAAGTTCAGCAGGAAACTCTTAGAATCATAGAATATCTCAGGTTGTAAAAGACCCTAAAAATCATCAAATCCAACCACAAAACCACAACCTAGCCATATTACCCTAACTAACAATCGTCCACTAAATCATGTCCCTGAGCACCACATCCAAATGGTTTTTAAGCACATCCAGGGATGGTGACTCAACCACCTCCCTGGGCAGCCTATTCCAGTGTTTAACAACCCTTTCTGTAAAGGTGTTTCCTAATATCCAACCTAAACATCCCCTGTCACTTGTCACCAGTGAGAAGCGACCAACCTTGCTCTCACTGCAATCACCTTTCAGGTATTTGAAGAGAGCAACTTGTCTTGCACTTACTCTTGCACATACCACATGGCTAATACTTGGTTCTGTGAAAGCTGATAGCTTTGGAGACCTTTTAGGAAAATATATTTTTAGAAAAATAAAAATATTATGGATACAATATTCTGCCAGCTCATTCACACAGATAAGTAGAGGTCAGGTGAATGGTTATCTTCCATTTAAATCTCTTCAGAACCTCTGCATTCCATATTAACTTGCAGACAGACTAGATAAGTAACCAAGAGTCTCCAGCTGGAGCCAAGTATTCCATTTGCAAGAATTCTGAAGTACAGTTCAGAGATGTATCAGAGGATGATCTGAATCTTGCCCTAAATATATATTGTGCATTTGGAATCCATGATTAGCTGTTTATGTATAGCACAACATCCATGCTGAAAAACTGCTAATGTCATCCTCAGACTGGATCAAGTGCAAAGTTTGGCTATATATTTGGAACTGCAGTTCCTCACGCACTTTTGATAACAAATTTTTCAAAATAAGCATCATAGGTTTTTCTCTATGCTATTATTTCATATTTTTTTGTAAAGGTTTATGCACTATTTTGTCATGAATTTTGCAGTAAATAACAAAAATAATAAATTTCTGATCAGTATTTTGATCTGTTTTTTTCAGTCATTCCTTTCTGAGATCTGTTAGAAAGGCTCTGTGTTCAGAAGTCCCCAAAGAAATGTTATATCAGACTTTTCTTCAAAATTGATTAACAGCTGATTTGCTCACAGAAGAATCTAAATACTTTCCTAATGCCCTCCACTTGCAGAATTTTAACAGATGAAATACTCAGAAAAGATGTCTTAAAACTTTTTTTAAAAGAAAGTCTCAAAGCAGCATAGTGGGCCAACTGTTAAAGACCAGGACAGCTAGCAGAAATCTCTGCTCCACAAA
>NW_024962252.1:1902075-1905406 GCF_019238085.1 Lagopus leucura | reverse complement strand
CCCCTCCCCACAACTCCTTTTGGTTTCTTTGTTTTTTCCCCCCCTCCCTCTCCCCCCCCCCCCCCCCCCCCCGGGGGGGGGGGGGAAGTTGTTGGGAGAGGTGTTTTGTTGCTGTTTTGCTGTTGTTGCTTTTCTCCTTTAAGCTTTCTTCAGAGATTGTGCTTGGAAAATTCATGACATCTACTGACTAGATAGAAGAAAAGATACAGACTCCAAGGGAAGGGTTGATGGGATGTGAGAAATAAAATGTTAAGTGACTTAGAACAGCAAACTTGCAGGCATCTCTGTTGTATCCATATAAGTGGTAAATACAGAAAAGCAATCTCCTTTTTGCTGGAGGTAAAATATGTTCAGATGATGATGATGGTGATGAGTAAGAACATAGGATTTGTCATACTGGATCAGACAAATCCTATGTTACTCCTCATTTGTCAAGTCTGGCATTTTTGCTGCCTTCAGAAGTGACCAATGCCTGATGCTTTAGGGGAAGTTGAGGAAAAGCCCTTAAAGCACTTAACTGGTTGTGAAAGGAAGGTAGAGAAGGGGATAAATTCTGGACCCCAACAGCTATCAATTTACCCTCTGAAGCATAGTAATTTTAACATTCATACTGATGTTATTACTCAAAAAATTATTTATCCCTTTAAAACTTTTTTAAGTTTTTAACTTAACTTATTTTTTATTAAATAATATAATATTTGATTTAATAATCTCTTGCTGGCAGTAATTCCAAGGGATGACAACATGCTGTGAGAAGTATTCACTGTCACAATTTTTACTATACTTTTGCTTTCCATTTATTTTCTGCACATCCTTTATTGATTCATTATGGCATTAGGGTTAAGAGTCGGGTCTTATCGTTCTGCAGTTCATAAAAATAAAGAACTGACCATTCCTGTTTCTACCATGAAATAAATTTTAAAATGTTTTCCTTTTGTGTCTATAGAGAAGAGCTTAGTGCCTCCATTTTTCTTTATCTTGGAAGAGGAAAGGCAAAGGCATCATTTTTCACAATAAAAAATGAAATATTAGTGATTTTTTTTCCTGGATTTAGGTGGTATATTCTGCATATACTGTTTTTCAGGACGTACTTTTTTTTTTTTATAAATAGCTTGATTGGATCCTGAAAAGATATTATAATAGTGTCCAAAATATTAATATAGACAACAACTCACATCTGTTGATTTTTTTGTTTTATTGAGCATGGTCATCCCCTGGTTTGAATTGTACTCCAGAGTTCCATGTGAAAATAAAGCTAGAAAATGTTACATTTTTTAAACGCAAAAAGGCACATTATTTGTCACTCTGTCACATCTACAATTTCATTAAGAGACTTCTATTTTTATACTAATATACATGTATCTGTATTCTTGCTAAACCTGCTTCGTATAATTAATTAAATACAACTACACAACTGCATTTATCTCCATGAATTCTGAACTGAGGTCTTCTAGCATAATTTATTATTACATATAAGACTATAATGATTCATAGTTGGATCACATCATCTAAAAAATGTGGTAATAAGAACTAAGAAGCATATACTAAAACATACCAAAGGATTATCTCAGGAATACTTAATAGCACATGTAATCTTACAATTAGTAAAAATTCCCAGAAATTCACATATATAAGCCCGTGTTTGCATATTAACAAGTACAGTCTTAATTAACCTTTAGCACAGTAGCTGATGAAGCTACTTTACTGTGAAATCAAATTCTGAGTATCTGTAACCAAAACTAAATTATATTTACCCGTTATCTTTATTTCTTCAGGAGCAGGAGCTGTGCTACAGGTCAGCATGGTCAGCCATGAAAATGGTCTCCAGATCATGTCTGATCTCAAGGGTCCTTCCTTCCATCTGTCCTGCTAGCTCTCATTTGGGACATAGTAATTTGAGCAAGTGCAGCCTGAGCAACTTTCTCTTTCATAGAATCATAGAATGTCTTGGTTTGCAAGGGACCTCAAAGATCATCTAGTTCCAGCCATGGTCAGGGTTGCCAATCAGTTGATTAAGCACTAGATCAGGTTGCCTAGGATCCCTTCAATCTGGCCTTGAACATCTCCAGGAATGGGGTATCCACAACATCTCTGGGCAGCCTGCACCAGTGCCTCACCACCCTTTCAGTGAAAAACTTCCCCCTGCTGTCTAATCTCTCTCCTCCCTTAGTTTAACTTCGTTTCTTCTTGTCCTACCACTGTCTACCTGTTTAAAAAATTTATTTCTCTCCTGTTTATAATCTGCCTTTCAATATTGGAAGGCCACAATGAGATCTCCCCAAAGCCTTCCCTTCTCTACACTGAAAAAACCCACCTCACTCATCCTGTCTTCATAGGAGAGGTGCCTCAGTCCCCTGCACATCCTTGCCACCCTCCTCTGGACCCTCTCCGAAAATGTCACATCTTTCCTGTACTGGGGGTCCCAGACTTGGATGGGACCTCACCTCACCAGATGGGACCTCACAAGGGCACCTCCTCATCCTGCTGGCCACTCCTCTTTTGATGCAGCCCAGTATACTGTTGGCCTTTTGGGCTACACACACACACTGCTGGCTCATGTTAAGTTTTTCATCTAGCAGGACCGCTAAGTCTTTCTCAGCAGGGCTACTCCAGGAGTTCTTCTCCCATTCTGTATACTTACCTGGGAGTGCCCCAACCCAAGTACAGTACTTTTCACTTAGCTTTTCTGAATCTCATTAGTTTTACATGGGCCCACCTTTTGAGTTTTTCAAGGTCTCTTTGAATGGCATCCTTTCATTCTGCCATATCAACTGCACCACTCTTCCTGGTGTTGTTCACAAATTTGCTGAGGGTGTATTCAATCACATAAACTATGTCACTGTAAGGTTAACACTCCAACACCAAAGTATGTCTTCTACTGTAGCAGAAGGATGAGATGGGGAAGTCTGGAAAAATGAAAGGGCTTTAGTGAAGCTTCTTGTTACCCTTTTTCTTCTCATCAGTCATTAAAGGGGTGAACTAGATTCTGGACATTACTCTAACTTTGTTAAAATCCCCAATTAACTACTGAGGGTATGTATGCCCAATGTTAGATGACGTAGAGTCATGTCTTTAACACTGTGTTTTGCAATACTGAAGCTCTAGGCATTTAAACACTAGATTGGATGCAGTCAGTGATGTCTTGATCATCTGAACTTTTCAAATTCTGATTCAGTTTTTGCTGAAGATGGTCTATTTTAAAAATGCAATGTTTAGTTTGCTTTCTCTATCTTATAGCATATCAAGTCTATTTAACTTAATTTAATTTAATTTAATTTTGTTTTATTTTATTTTATTTTATTTTATTTTATTTTATTTTATTTTATTTTAT
>NW_024962252.1:1809183-1902065 GCF_019238085.1 Lagopus leucura | reverse complement strand
ATTTTATTTTATTTTATTTTATTTTATTTTATTTTATTTTATTTTATATATTTTTAGCAGTACTTTGCCAGCAGTTAGAACGGCTCCCACTTGATCAAGAGAATCAGAAGTTGGTAGGATGAGTCACTATTCCTATCCAACTTTCACAATGTCATGATAATGATAATTTCTGAATATAAACATCTGCCTATACTTTGTGATATGAAAACCACCTCTGTTCTCCATTCCTATCATTTCAGTTGAGTTTTTCACTCTTTTATTTTAAATCACAATCATATCATCATTTTCTTCACACAATCATTTTTTTTCACATCTATACGCATCCAACAATCTGCCTCCTGTGCAAATGGTACCTCTAATTGATACCAAGAATCTAACCCTCGAGTTCCTTTTGTCTGTAATGTAAATCTCAAATACACAAACATGTACGTTTTGTTTGCTTTGTTACAAATGTGAAAAAAAAAAAAAAAGGCATTTAATTTCCAAAGCTACTGCATCATATGTTTTGAGTACTTAGAGAATCACAACAGTTGGAGATGGAAGGGAAGCTAATGGGTCAGGCTGTTCACTCCTTTCCTATCACAAAATGAATCTCAAAAATACGTATTTTTAACATTGTTTGTCTCTCATTTTTAAATATAGCTTCATTTCATTCTATTTAAACCCAACGAGTCAGAGGTAGATTAGTTTTATAGCAGACTAAATCTCTGATTCTAAGACATTTCTGGCTTTTAGATTTCTTTTGTAAAATGCACAGAATGAGGAGAAGCACATTTTGTTTTTATAAAGAAGTAAAATATGTGTAATACAGAATTTGAGCTATAATGGAAACTGGTCCAAAAATATGAAAAAACTCATCAATTTTTAGGATCCTGAAAACATGTGATGACTTTCTGTAAGACTTTATCCTGGGACCTTTAGTTGTAATTTCGCTCAGCCAAACAACTATTATACTGGATTAAAAATGAGCAGAATACTCAGCTGTTATCAGTCCAGTTTCCCTGCTGTCATTACTACTTGGACAGTTTGTGCAACTGAAGATCTGACCTGTTGATCTAGATGTGTATTTTTTGATGTTGGGCATCACAAATTAGGAGTGGATTTTCAGAAAACGTCTTTTTCATTTCCCTGACAATTAATAGGAGAATAAAAATAGATTATGACATTAAAGTTTTATGTTTCAAAATGCACAGAACTCAGAACAGACAGAACTTTCCAGTTTTCTGTCTCCAGGAGATTATGCTGCAAGTGATTCTAAATCATCTATTACACTGGGATACCATAAAATCAAAACTCGAAAGAAAATGTGGGAGCCAGAGTATCCAAATAGGTACTGATCATGTATTTTGTCTTTTTCTTAAGTTTAGCTTGTAAAATATTATATACTAGTTTTGCTTTGTTGTTGTTGCTGTTCTGTCTTTGTTGGATTTAAGCCTGAATAAAACATAACTAGAAATGGAAGAACAGATTGAAAGGATGTCGGAGGAGCAACAAAAATTAATCAAATGACAAAATGAGAAAACCAGACCGAAGATAGAGTCAGGGCCCCCTGCTGTTTTAAGGTATGAAAAACTAAGATGACTATGAGTGGTCTTAAGAATATCATATCAGCAGAAGGAGGTGTCCTTAATAATTGTTGGTTTTGTCATTGTTATACAAGCTTTACATAAAGCAAAAAAAAAGAGAAAAAAAACTGCCTCAGCAAAAGCCAAGCAACTGTGTAAAGATACACTAATAGTTTCAAGATTATACACCAAGAAAACAGAGAGAAAACAGTTTAGAACAAAACAAAGGGAAATATCCAGGATAAAGGCAAAATAAAAAGAAGAGTTTTATTGTGAATTAATTGATTTGAATCTTTTTCAGGGGGAAGTTAATTTTTTACACGTACTTGGTAAAATCAAATTAATGTAGCATCTTCTCAAATAAGCAATCATAAAGAGGGAAACATCAGAAAACAGCATATCTCAAATAGTTTCTTAACTGCTGGGCAGAGTGCCGAGCAGCCACCTGGAATGAACTTACCAAAAGGATTAGGATGCGTCTGGTAGAGAGAGAACTGCTGCATCACTACGCAGACCTGCTTCTTTCCCCTCATCATGGAATGCATGGTAGTTTGCAGATGGTCACTCATTCTGAGGTTCTTGCATGCAAGGCTGGGATGGAGTTAGATTGTGCTGCTGTTTTGGGGAGCTTGCTATAAGTATTGCTATATAAGTATTGCTTATAAGAAACATTCAATTGGATGGTGTATTATTGTTTGAATCTAGAGAGCAGATTTAGAGACAGAATAATTGCATCAGTGCAAGGAAAAAATAATGCAGTGATGGAATGCATGAAAAACTTAATGCTGCATTCACTGATTTATGAAGAACTACTGCAAAGCTGGGTGGTGAGAGATCCTCAAATGAGAAAGCCACATGATTCCTTCATAATGGAAATTGCTAGGTGACCCAAACGGATAAAGGGGTCCTACTTCTCCCTTTGCATTCTCAGGGCAAAGTTCTGTGACACACACAGCTTAACAGCACCTTGCAAGAAGACAGTTTGGTTTTAAAGTAAATGTCAAGAGCCCCTGTGTTAGAAAAATCTATTCCCTTACAACAGTAGAGGCAAATATGAGAGCAGGGATGAGTGGAGAGGGAGGAGTGAATGCTGCATAATAATGGTGGTGTTCAACCTTTACTAATTTAACCTGTGCCACTTGCACTTCCCTGGCAATCATTTAGCATGCAACAGTAACTATATTAACTATTTTTTACTATTCCCTACAAAGTCACCCTGAGGAATAGCATAGTAGACCTGCTAAGGTTCTCAGCTTCCATGCTTTAAGCTCTATCTTAATTAGTTGGTGGAGTGAAAGAAATAATTTTGCCATTCCCATGTCTCAACCTGACAAACTGGGACTTGGCATTAGCTCAGTATAAGACATGTAACTATATATGGTATATGTTAATGATGCTATTAGTAACACATGCTGAATGTTTGCATGTTAGAGCTCCTAGTTTCATGTCTCTATGGAAGTGACTTGATTAATATTAGATATAACTTTTTAACAAAGGTACTGTTTCTGTGACACTATTTTATATTGTTAAGGAAAGAGGAATAATCTTTACATGGAATATTACAATGCTTAATTAAACAGACTGTGTCTGGCTTCCTTGTCCCCTGTCCACTCACATAAATGGTATATTTTTCTTTTTTTTAAAAAAAAAAAAGAAAAGAAAAAGAAAAAAAGACAACTAAGATTTGAAGGGTCACTGGTGACTCTATCAAGTCCCAGAATGCTTGGTCAGTGGAAGACTGGTGGGTCCCTAAGACAGCTGCAGAGTAATCGGTCAGTGTGAGATGTCCCTTCAAGAGGCTGTTTCTGTAGAATCTAGTATAATTATATGAAAGCTTGTCATTAGAATAACCAAGACAGATCTTCTAACAGGAATAGCGACACAACGGGGACACATCCATCAAAGGAGTAGCAGGTAGGGTGTTTTTTGGAAAGGTGGATTGTTAATGATTAAATGGCAATCCTACTAATTAAATTCAAAAGTAGATAAATAAGGGATAACTCCCATGATAATTGCCAAATTTATATATTTAGAGAAACCTAACACATCATAAATATTAAATTGGGCTATTATCTGAAGTGTATCTGTGCCAGGGCTCCATAAATAAAGACCTGAGGGACTAATCACAAGAAATTTTCATTATTTATCTCCTTCCACATTATAACAAACAGAAAAGCTGTCTTCTTTGCAGGGCAAAACACAAAGGAAGCATGTACATTTTTTTTGACAAATCTTTTGGGGAGGTGGAAAGAAAAGATAATGTAGTGGGAAAGTACAAATAAAAGAAGATCTCAACCATGAGAAAATCTTTCAGGAAAAACCTTGGCTTCTCTTTTCTTCTGAGCATTAACCTCCTATTAAGTACACTAGTTTTATGTCAACGTGTAGCTCCATTGACTTCAATTAAGCTATCTCGGATACCCACCCTGCTGAGAGAGCAACCACAGACTTTTAAAAAGTCATCCAGCATAAAAATGCAGCAAAAATGGTGAATAGGGTTTTTCATGTAATTTTAATTGTTACTTCTGCCCTGCACCTTGTGTAATAATTTATCCAAAGAGGATCTTTTAAGGGGCTCAAGTATTGCTGCTACTATTAATAGGACCATTTTATGTCCTTCTGTACAGGATTAAATGTCTATTATGTGCATAGGTCTACGCAGATTTGGCTTCACTGACCCAGAATAATGAGGCATTGGGCAGATATTAGACTGCACAGGTCCTGGGAATTTCATCACCTCGTTTCACACCGTATAGCCCCAAATCCCATTGGATAAACAGGGTGAGAACATGGCTCTTAAGCACATGGAGATGACTCTCAGTCTTCTGGGAAATTATTAGAGTGGATGTGGTAACATCAGCACCAAATCCATGAATAAGTTTCATTTACTGGGAGCTGCAAGCTCATTTGGAAATCTCAATGCCGTGCCGGTGGATTGTGCTGTAGATGGACCACAGCATTCCATCTGGATAGCTCATGCAATTCTTGAGGTTTGGTCATCAATTTTTCTTCATCCACTCGAGTCACGAGCTCCAATAGTATGGACAAAATACAGAAAAAGTTCACCAGCTTGGCACTGGAATGCTGACAAAGAAAAATAGCTACTGAAAATTGACACTACTTTTTTTTTTTTTTTTTTTTTTTTTTTAAATTGAGCCTTAAAATCGTTCTCTTTGGCTTTTTTGACTACAGAAAAGGACAGTATTTTCCCTGATTGTTCTAAACAGTTAAAGTACATCTAAGAAAAACCAAGAATGACTTGAGAAGGGAAGTAGCCTACTATTGCTGATACACAAAGACACACGATCATTTTGAAGTATGCCAAGTAAATATGTTGCAAAATCATTCACGCAGAGAACTTTTGGGGAGAAGTGAGATTCTGAAGCTGAGATTCCAGTTCTTTTCTGAATTCCAGTTTTTTTTGAAAGGATAAAAGCCCTAAAGCGAAGCTACCCATCCAATATCTGAGGCCAAGAGTGAAAATAGGACCCCTGACCTTTCTCTTCTTCCACATTTAGGTACTTTACAACAGTGGGTAAAGTGCAGTAGAGGAATGTTATTGCTATTAACTGAAAAATGAGCCTTTACAGGAAGCCATGAAAATGAAAGTAATAATTAAATCTTCATATAACTTTAGGTTGTATTGTAAGTGCTTAGCTGAAAAATTCTTCTTTAACTCATGGCCCACAGCAATCACATCTGTTATATTTTAGGAACAGAAAGCTAATGAGGTGGAATCTGGAGTACTGAGCTTAATTGGGCTTGTTTTGATTAAGTGTATGTGCTGGGAATATTTTACACACTGGTATAAATTGCAAAACAGTCAACATAAGCCACAAAATTCACAAAATCCTTTGTGGGTAGTGTTAGGAAAAGAATGGTCTCCAATAAACAATAAATAACGAAAGAAAATATCTGAGGTTTTGATAAAAAAAGTGTGTACTTCAGTTTGCTTAATTAGCGGCTTTCTGTGGATGTACATTCATTTCTTTCTCTTGTTCACACACATACAAATACACACAGACACACATAAATGTGTGGTACAATATACAGTTGTAGCAGCTTGGCTTTTAGCTGGGTAGATTATGCCTGACTGGCAAAGACATTAAAATCTGCATAATCTTTACACAAGCACGAAAATAACCTTTACTTGTAACACATTTAGTATATAAGACATAACATAATTTATATTAACACATAAAATAGTAATATTTTATGGTGATTTTAAAAATGTGTACTTCAATTTTTTTTTTGCAGTTTTTATCTGTAAGTCATTATCACTTTTCTCCATTCTCATAGATAATATAATTCCACGTAACTTCATTGACTGTGTTACACTGTTGATTCATTCATTTTAGATGTGATCTTTCAGGTTCCCATGCTTTTCAGACTTTAGGAAGTGTAAAAAACATGAGCAGGATATATTAGTAACATTAAAACTGGTTTTAAATGGATTTCTTCTACACAGTAAAATGCAGCAAGCTGGTTGCCTGAGATTTTGATATCCTACATAACTAGAAACAGATGCTGACTCTTCAAAGTAATTTGCATAAGAATGAAATATTGTACTGCTTATATAGTAATTAAAAAAAAAAAATCAACAAAAATGTCATTTTTTTTGCCCAATGTTTTCATTAGTAGCTTTCCCAATAACTTTAAAACAAAAATGTCTCCAATTTTGTATGAGTAAAGTGAAGAGCCAAGCAGAAAGTCGGTGACAGAGTTCCCTGCGTGTTGGTGGTCTATCCAGTGGTCATTTGGTCTGATCTATCTGTTGTGGTCTATGGAGGGTGACTTGAACCAAATGGTAATTTGGGTTTTGAATCTCTCTCTGGCTATGTGATTTGTAGATTACAATGCTGATGTCTTTATAGCACTCATACATGTCAAGATGCTTTGTATACCTTAGAGACATCTATCTCATGTTGCGACTTTTGAGCTCGCAGAACTCTCATGGCAACTCAAATTACAAATTCAGGCAGAGATTTTCAAAGGTACCCAGTATTTATTTATTTAATTATTTATCATTATTAAATGTTGGTGGGATTTACTTATCCAGGTACTTTTAGATCCCAGTTTTTATCAGTGAATGTTTTACTATGATCAGCTATTACCTAAGAATATATTAAGAACCAATAACTTCAATTCAGCTTGTCACCATCTTGCTTCGAAGCCTTTAGCTTTGTAGAGTAAAGAAGATATTCTTTCTGAATATCTAACCAAAAAATCCCTGATCTTCCTTATTCATGCTGGGTATTCTGTTCCACAACTTGCTAGAAGCTAACAGAGGTAATGCATTTATATATGTATGCATTTATATTTATATTTCAGAATGGGAAGCACATTGTGCTTGAGGACAGTTACTCTACAGCTCTCTGTGAAAAAAAAAGATCATAATAGTTTAACAGATTAAATTTTATTGTTCTGTCAAAATAAAAAGCCCACTGGTGAATTGCAGCTACTACCACTTGGGAAGAGGAATGCCATTTAGGTATACATAGGCCTCCTATACACTATTTATATGGGCTAAGGGAGTGACTTAACTAGCAGGGAGGAAAGCACAATACCTCAGGTTAGGTCTTGCTGGAGCAAGCTCCTTCACTCTTGCAAAAAAATCTCTCTAATGGCCACAGTTATTCAGGGTTTTGGCTTTACACTGCATTCAGAACAGTGCACTGCTACTTGCATTCTGACCCCTAGCACTGTATTGTGTGATTGGTTCAATAATGACTTAGGAATGAGAGCCACCTACAGTATTATCAACTCCACCACCTGGGGTTTTCCTTAAAGGGACTTCCATTCAAGTATGGTCTAGAGTAACATATGCAATTACACTAGGAAGAATGAAAATGTGAAAGGGGCAGCCACTGCAGCTTCAGGTCATGAGATGATTGCTGGCTGTGATTAGGAAGAAATCCCCTCCTCTTAAATGAAATATAATAGTGTTCGTACCCAAGGATTCAGGACTAGCCATTGTTAAAGACAGGATATTCACTGTGACTTTTCATACAGTTTCTGATTTCCTTCCTCTTCTTCTTTCAAAATACAGCAAAGAAAAAAGAAAACTTTCAGAAACTTTCTGCCTTCTCAGAGACAAATATAAGGTAAAGGGAAAATAACTCTCATTACTGTGCTGCTCTGCACAACATTTTATTCAGCTTTTTCCTTTAAAAGTCTTTTTGCTCTATTTTTTTCTTACATAGACTGTGTTTAATGCTTCTAGTATTTGATGTAAAAGTTCTGAATTAATTTCACTGTATTCAGCCTGCTAAATATAATTTATTTTTCAAGAATTTAATTCTTGTGAAAGACTGAGGCCTTTAAGGATTGTCTGTCACTCACCTCATAAAATAAAGGTTATTATTATTATTATCAGTAGTGAACAATAGCTGATGACTTCAAGTTGAAGAAAGGTCAAGAGGCTAATCACTGATACGCATTCAGCAGCTATCTTTCTAGTCAGGACTTAAGTAGACATTAAAGGTGTATTTATTCAAGTTTATGATGCATCCTGTTTTTCTTCACTGTTTTTAGATGGGTATTCATGCACTCACAAATCCATCTCAAGCTAGATCCTTTGGTATTGTCAAGTTTTCTCAAGAAAATGAACACAAAACTATGAATGTATCAGAATATGGAATGTTTGCAACAATCGTGCATTAAGTATTGCAGGGGAATAAGGAGGGGAGGGGGTGGTGGTTATATTTTAGTAGATATTGCTTCTGTGGCATTCCTGAGAAAGTTTCAATTCTCTAACATTGTTCTTAAAGCGAGAATCCACTGCTCTCCTTGTGCTGGAATGTTTCTTCCATCCACCTCACTTAGGAGCTTGGGATGCATACTGGCAGCTTAAGACCATTACTTTAGAATTCAAGTACTATAAAACTAGACCAGGTTTTCTGGTGATACATCCTTATTATTTTGATCTTCCAAACTATGAAGTATCAGTAATGTGTGAGGCTGCTCAGGTCCGGGAGTCTGAGCAGAGCTGGTAGGACGTGCTACCTCTACTCAAGATTCATTTCAACCATGAGAAGTTTATACAGGTCAGAAGTGTCTTCCTGCAGGTTGAAGAAGTTGGCCATGCTTGGAATATATAATTTAGGAGGAGACACAGCCTGACAGATATATAGAACTATTCAACCAAAGACTGGCATCAGCTGAATCCGTTCATCATTTCTGAATGTATTGCTGAAACTACTGAACAAGTCATTGTTGGTAAATGGGTGTCTGATAGTCTATTTCTTCACTATTGATTTAAAAGAAAATGCTAGAGCAAGAAAAAAAAGGAGGTGAAATTGATTTCATTTAACAATAACCTTCCAGCCTTGCCTCACAACTCACTCAAATATCCTTTGCAACTAATTATAGCAGAGCCTGAAAATAGAGTGCTTCTAGGATGAAGGATATTAGAAGTCAACAAAATCATCCAGTGTTCAGTATAGCCCAAATCCTGTATGCTATTATGTGCTTGTGTCAGTGAGGCTTCCTGCAAGTTAACATCTATAGATCCACGAAAGAAATGAGAGGCAAACAATGTGTGGTATCATCAAATGTTATATTTATATCCAAAGAAATTATGGTACACTGGGAAATCAATCATTTCTGAGCATTTTCTTGTTTAAACCTTATATTAAATTGAGAGTAATTGTAATAATTGGTGTTTTTCTTCAAACATTTTTGTGCCTAGAATCACCTCCTGACACTCAGCTTCACAAACTCTCCTACTGGACTGCTCTAATTACAAGCATGCTTTCCCATTTTTTGGTTACTATCCTCACTGATACAGGACAAAAAGCTCATATCTCCCCCTTTCCATTTGTCTTCATTTGGACAGCCTTTCAGATCCCTAGGAATCAGGATTTAAAGACTGTTTGTATTATGCTGGTTTGCCAGTCTTTTGAGAAGTCTCTAGAGGAATCCTCCTTTTGTCATTACCCAGATTGTCTGTGTCTTTCCCATATACACTTGAGTCTATTCTGTCAGTATTATTTCTTTGTTCTAAATACAGCACCCCAAATATCTCTCATTTTCTATTTTATTTATTTATTTATTTATTTATTTGTTTGTTTGTTTGTTTGTTTTCCTGTCTTTCAGGATACCAAATGCTACGCACATTGCTGTAGGGGAAATGTTGTTTCTTATGTTTAGTGACCTTCTCCATGTAATACAAGGTCATTCTGTTTACTTGCACAGGCTTTCTTCAAGTCAGTAGCTCCCAACTACAGACCATGTGCCAGTGATTCATGGTGCAGTTGCTGAAGGTCCACAGAGAACCACCCAGCAAAGCACAAGTTCCTCTGCATTTTGAGCTACCTTATATTAAAGATGGCTAAAATTGCATTAAATAGTTCCTGAATGCTGATATTCAAAGTAGGCAGTTGCTGCTTTTACACAAGGCTGATACACAGATGCAAATTTTTCTGTATGTTGACCATTATAAGGAGAAATGGGAAGTCAAAGGATTGAAATATGACTGCCACACTGAAAAAGTTTGAGAACAGTTGCTTTTTAAAACTTTTCTGCCTCAGCTATAATCTTGATTGGCCTGTATGGAATTTTCTTTTGAGTCAAATCAGTTTCATGATTTCTAAACTGTGATGGCTTTAATTTGCTGTAAATCTGCCCAGAGATTATGATACTTTGTACAGCATGCCTATAAATAAGTTTTATGACAGCCTCATTAATCAGGCTACATTTTAAAAGCATTAGCCTTTTTCCCCTCTGTTGAATCCACAGCTTATCTTTCCTCAATTATAATTAGTGTTCATTCAAATCAATACTTTTTTTTTTTTTTTTTCCAAACCAGGGAGTTATACTGGGCCTGATCTAGACCTTCTTCATCTTCCTGATGATGTATTTCAACATTTGAAGACTGAAAGCTTGACTCCACGTTACTACTTTGTAAATGGACTTTATTTTAAGCAGGGATAAGTCCAAAAAGATCAGTCACAGTACTGTAAATCTTGCTGTTGCAAATTTAACTTTGAGGTGCTTGCCTCAGAGAATGAAGCATGAAGTTGGCATTATTTATTTTCCTTTGTGGAAAGTGGATGAGTCAAACAGGAAGGCCAACTACCTTCTAGAGCAGAAGCCATTTAAAATTGGTCAGCAACTAGAAACCCTGACTGTCATATCCAATAAAGACTCATTAGGCTGTAAAGAAAAAGGAAAGAGGAATCTGTTCTCCTTACAGTGGAAGAGCTTCAAGAGAAAGCTGGGAGAATGTTGTCACTCCAAACCAGCAGGAAATTTTATTATTTGAGTTTTGACACTAGGAGGTAAAGATACTGGGAAAAAGCCCACTGCAGAATTATATAGTTGTTATGGCTTCTGGACACCTTGCCAAATGTTCTCATCATTAGATCAATGACCAATTAGACCAATCTGTATGGATTGGTAGGAGTTACCATGTGTAAACAATCAGAACTTCATTGTCAAAGCCCAAGGCTAGGGTTTCATAAGATTTCAGGTTAATAACCAACATGGATTTAAGGCATGGAATTAAAAATATATCTTTGAAAAAGACACCAGTTCTTTTTGTGAATATGAAAAAAGTAGAGGGTAAAGGATAGAATCTCAAACAGATTTGCCTACTTTGTATAGTACTGTGGCAAACATAATGTTGTATAGGACTGTTTCTTAAACTCATCCCTCTAATTACTCACTCTGGTCCATGGAGGATAGAGACTGTTACAAGGTGATTCATAAGGCATGTCTTTGGATGAGATACCCCCGGCTTGCAGAGATGCTTGTCTTCACTGTAGGTTGAGAGAGTTAGAGTGAATAAGATGATTACATTCTAGATGTCCAGATTTTGTAAGATGAATCCAATTCTACATTTTAGAACATTAGGATATTTAAGTGGAAGAGGATCTACTTGACTGGACATGCATGTCAGTTAATTGATGAGTTTCTCCGTTCTGTCAAGACTGCATTCTTGCTTTTGCAAGAATGTGCAAAAGCAGACCTTGCTGAACAAAGTTTCAGGTACTTTCAGAGGTCAAGAAGGACATGAATAGAAGTCTTTAGGATTGTATTTTTGAACCTGAGAAGTTCACATTTATTTACACTTTTTTGTTTTTTTGTTTTAAATTTTCAGTGTCTGAGCAAAGGTACCAATGTCACAAAGACTTTAACTTCCTGCATATCTCTTAGTGCATCCACTTTTTCAATCTCATATAAGATAATGTTATAATAATGTGAAAAAGAGATGGCATATAAGTTCTATATATTTGCGTGGTAACTTCTTTGTAGAAGAGAGAGTAACACATTCTCAGATGATAGAGATTGAGAATGGAGTGTGTCGTGTAACACTCACTGTATCATACCAGAACTTGTGAAAAAACAATGAAGGCTGCTAAAATGCCTTTTCCACCAGTGCTATCACTGGAAATCATGTAAAGACAACCTTCACACCCATCTTTATCACCTTTTATATCTACACATATCCACAACCCTAACACACTTCCCTCTAGTTGTTAACAGATGACACATTTTGACAATGCATTCTGATGTCCAGTATGATTCTGCCTCCACCTAACCTAAAAGCTGTCTCCTCTTGGATGTGTACTCCACTAAAGTCTATTTCATACTTGTTTTGTAAAGCTGAATGTACTCATATCCCTCTTCTCTTTCTGGACTGGCGAGACAAGTAATGAGCAGGACCTTGGAACCTGAATCTGTTGATACCAGGGGCTACAAATGAGTAGAAATCTGTGACTTCTGCTCTTCTGGAAATTTGACTCATAAGGATTCCTTCTTGCATCTCATTATTTCAAGTTGAGAAACTTCAGGTAATGCTATAAGGAACAAATATAATAATAATAATAAATAAAAATATTAAAGCCAGCATTTCTAAAAAGTAAGAATTGATATCACATCCATAGCTTTGTGCATTAGATCGGATGAAGTTCAGGCAGGTCTGCGACAGAGATTCCCATTCCCATCATTGGACAGCTCAGCTAAAATGGCACCCCACTAAGAAGAAAACAAGACAAATAAAAAAATAGATGATGAAAGATTGGAAATGGATAAGAGAAGTGGAAGGCAGACAGAGCTGGAAGGGGTTAAGAAAGAGTTATGCAGAAGTTCATCTTACTGCAGCACTGAGAAGTAAATGCCGTGCTTCTACAATCTTTACTGACAATGAGCAAATCTTAGAGAGAACAAAGCCAGTCAGTTATGGTTTTGCAAAGTGGATGCCCACATTCATGCTAAAATACTGCAGGTGCTGAAATAAAGAACATCTTTGACAAAAGATAAAAATTTCCTTTTAAAGATCATTCAAGGAAGCAGTTAATTCATTTGAAATATCAGACAAATTAAGTACTAGACTATCCTAATTTTCTCTAGTGTACATAAGAAGAAAAAACTATGAAATAACTCAGATGAACCAGACTGAATGCAGATGTTGCCACTGTTGATTTATGTGGTGCTGGGATTCCATCTGAGATTAAATCAACCTTCAGCAGTTTATAGGCAAGCAATAGACCCACTGTCTCTAACAGAGAGGAAAGTTTGAATTTGAAAGACATGAATTTAGGCTTTTTTTTGTTTAATCAGGATCCTCATATGCAAAGTTGGAAGGGATGAGTGCCACACAACATTTCTGAAGATCCATGTCAGTTATGCAGTGGGCCACATCCCCTTCACAGGTATCCAAAATGTTTTTGCCCTTTGAATTTATTTTTCTCTAACTGATATGTAGAGATGTTAAATTACTGGAGTGCAACAAAAAGCCATGAAAATGATGAAAGGCCTCGAGTGTCTCTCAAATGTGGGAAGGCTGAGAGATCTGCAAGTGTATATCTTACATACATAGGAATGATAAACCTACACATTTCCTGTCTACAAGTATTTTAATTCAAAGGCCACATTTTAGACTTGGTAATTTTAATTCCTATATATTTGAAAATACAGGTTAACCTGACTGCATGTGCAGTATGTGTTTGTCTTTGCATATCCCTATCTGTTCAAAAAGAAAGGCTTTTAACAAAAATTCAGAAATATACTGAAGGTTCTAGAGTGCTATCAACAAATTATATAAGCTCAATGCACTGAGATAATTCTGCTCCACAGACAGCATAGTATAGTCTAACATTTGGCCAAATTGCCTTGTAACTACAAATTCAGATTTGATTTTTTCCATTTGCCCATTTGTTCTGGATAAATTGAAGCCAAAGATCCTTCCTTCTTAACATTTTCTGTAACAAATTCAATTTGTAGTGATGTGTGATAATGGGCTGACCATAAATGGTACAAATCTGTCAGTAATAGGCAAGCAAATGTTGCTTGAATTTGATTATGTTTATTCTTACAGAGATCAGGTCTTGCAAAAACACACATTACATATATAAGTGTTCAGGGCATTTGAATATATGTAGAACTGTGAAAAAGCCGTGCCAAAAAAGCATGCATATTCCTTGAATGTCTGTTGAATTACAAAGCTAAGGTGTGTGCTTTGAGCCAGTTCAAGGCAGTGTAAAGCAAACTGATTTTTGCTGCTCTCGGGATAAAGAGCCCATTAAGTCACGTTCGTGCTATGGCAGCTGGTAAAGCAGAAGCAGTGGAAGAACTGAGAAAGAATCCTTCATAATAATTTTTCCTGATTCCACAGCCACCATAATGAAGACAGGATTGTGATTTTTGCGTTGAGGAGCAATTTATACAACTTCTTTAACCTCACTTCTTCCTGACAGCACCTGCCTCACCTCCCAGCTCCAAACTCCCCTTGGTAGTGCCAATGACATAAAGTATTGTGACTCCCTGGGACCTTGGTAAAATTTGCATTGGGACTTTACTGTGATTTTAAAATTTATTTATTTATTCATATTACCTATCTGCTAATCTAGGGAATTACCTATCTTACTCTTGTGTAGATTAGCTCCCTTTATACAACCAGGAATGGCATACGCAGAAAGTAAACCTGTATTCCCACTACCAAGCTAATTCAAATAGCAAGGACATCCTACACCAAAGAAAAGAAAGTCTTTATAGAAGAGGACTGTTCAGGCAGAGAAATATCTCAAGCAGTTTGCTAACAACTTCTCAGGAATTAGCCCTGGGTAATGAACTATCTAACTCAATATGCATAAGCAAGTGCTTGCTAAATTACCTGATAATCCTGATATCGACTGTTGGGTTTGTATAAAAATATGTATTCGTACATTTTAACATCAAACTCCCAGCTGATTTTATTAGTGAGCTCTGTAGAGAGAACATTGGCAGTCTACCATTCTGGCCAAGAAGGGCTGTGGGAGGCTTAAATGAGTTCTGGGTAATGTAGTCTGATTTCTGTTTTAATGGACTGAGTAACTAGAACAGGCATTTAGGCTAAATGGCTCCAATGAGAACTCAGCAGCTAGACAGAGTTAAAGAGGGTTCAAGATAAAAGTAATTACATGAAAGAGTTTAAAGCTATTATTCCAAATAGGAAACGGTGTCTAGCACAGGAGCCCAGGAGACCAACTGGGATGCTCAGTTTTATGTTTGCCTCTGCTGATGATTTGCTGTGTTATCTTGAACAAATTTGGGGAACCTTTCTGAGTGTTGATTTAAATACCCATAATTTTATAATTTTATTTTCCACTTTGGAAATTATCTTTTATATTCCACTTGAGAAACCATGAGAAAAGAGATTCTGAAGCTTTACTGATGTTTCTGAAGTACTTGAAGATTGTTAGATGAATGAGATTAAGTAAATATAACATTTAGAGACTTGAGTTTAATCTGAATCTTTAATCTATCTGAAGCAATTCAGGAGAATCTCCAATGAAGCCCACAGTATTCTAAGGGCACAAAGCCAACATGAATATGATTATTTTCTGTTCCATTGTTAGGAAGAAAAACCTTGCCCTACCTTGGCTTTACGCTTGATGGTACTGTTAATGCCATTGCAGTAGGCATGTCAAAGATTTCAGGTGATTGTTTCATATTCATATTGCAGAAGCAAATGACTGCATATGAATTTGTAACTGCTGCAAAGCTGCAAAGAAAGTCTGACCAATTACGACATGCCTGAATGTGGCCGTAGTTTAAAATTATTCAGACTGTCATTCGAAAGAGAAAAGCTCAGTAAAAAAGCATCAGAACCTGATGTTCTGTGTCAATGAAACATCAAAGTAATACTGTCTTTTAAAACCAATATTTTACACTGCTGATGCTTAAAGGACTAAAAACGGAGGAAAAGTTTCCAAAACAGATCTTGGACTTAGAGTAAATGATGTAAATATTTTGCTTAATACAATTTTAGATATTTTTTTCCAAAGCTTTCAGATTTCCATCACTGGGTGCTGAGTCTGGAAGAAGTTGATTTTTAAAAATATTAATTTAATGTCCCAGAAGCTGGAGGGAGTTCCTAGCTTTTCACTCATTTGGTGCATGAAGTTTATATGCTTCTGACAGACAGAAACTAAAACAGACTAAAGGAATTTAGTGGAAAGGTGACCTACCGAATTATTTTATTTTTTTTTTTTCTGTTCTTTTGGGAGCAAAGAGGGAGGGTAAGCTTTCAAGCTTCAATCATAACATTGGAGGGGTTAGGAGCTGAGGTAATTCAAAGGAACACAGTTCCAAAGAGATTTAATTTTACCATACAGTCTACAATGAGCAGAGATCCTGGTGTGTGTGTAACCTAGGCACCTAGATGAGATGGTTCTTCATCTTCAGCAAGTCAGTGGAAATCTACATTCCCATTAAACTCAGTAAAGAAAGCTACAGGCTCATCCAGTCTGCTTAAATTAAGAACAAATTTTCTTTTCACACTGCTGGGAAATAATAAGAAACATGAGATACCTTCTTTGGTACCAAGAATGTTCCCTTAAAACCAAAATGTTGTTAGCAGTTCCCATGGAACAGCTCCCATGATTGATGTGTTTCAGTGAAAGGGAAGCCATGGTTTTCTTTTCCAGAAGAACGGGGAAGACAAGGAGAGTGAGTTTCTCTGTACGTGTGAGAAGTTAGAATGCATGGAGTTGTGTCTGGGAATGGATGAAGAGCCAACTGAGAGTTTATGCATTAGGGCCGCCTGATCAGGAAAAGCAAAGGAATGAGGCCCTCCAAAGACAAGTAGGAGAAACTTTGTGTTAACAGGCAATAGTCTTGCACCCTGATATCTGTTGGAGAGGTCCATGGTGGGGCAGGCAGTCCCCCAGCAGCCCATGGGCACCACATGGAGCAGATCTCCACGTGCAGCCATAGAGAAGCCCATGATGCAAGAGCAGATGTACCTGAAGGAGGCCACAGCCCATGGAAAGGCACTGCAGGAGTGGCTGGAGCTGCAGCCCATGGAGAAGAGACCATGGTGGGTCAGAGGTCTGGAGGAACTGTTGCCTGTAGGGACCCATGCTACAGCAGTTCCTGAAGGATGGGCCCTGTGGTACAGAGCCCCACTGGAGTAGTGCTTAGAGAACTGCAACCTGTGGGAAAGCCCACACCTACACAGTATCAGTTCAGGAAGGCCGGCATGACCATGAAAATTGTTCTCCCCCTTCATCCCCTTGAGTTAGGTAACTACTCTTCTTTTACTGTGTGAGATTGATGTATTGCCCTTTTCCTGAATGTTTTGTAACTTCATATTTTCTGATGGATAAATTGTCAGGTCTCTTTCACATGCCACCATTAAAGGGCCTTGTAGCTGTAGTAAGAGGTCTATATGTTGGTTTAGTATTAGTGACAGTATTGGTTTTCTTTTGTATTGCCAACACAGAGGGCTGCCATAACTTCGCTTCCAGTGCGACTAATGGACACAGGCAGACATGGCAACAAGGTCTTGTGAAAGCACAGAAACCTCATATTTCTACTTCAAAATAGAGTGCATACCCCTGGGATGGACATGAAATAGAAGGAAAAAAAGCACTTTGTTTTCATTGTACAAAACATGACAGTTATGTCTGTGTGGTGCTCAGAGGACTATCTGCATGGGGTATACAAGCTGCTATATAACTAGTTTCAAAAGTGCTTTATTCACAGTGTAATTTTTGTTTCGAACCAGCTGTTCAAGTGATGGAGCCTGGACAATACCTTCTGTTGTTTTCCTGTTTGTTTACATCCTGCCAGTTTCACATATAACACAAACGTCGTCATCATCAGCGTTATGTCCTTATGATAGAAAAAAGAAAAACCTGAACAAAATTCTTTTTTTGTTTCTGGAAATAGGCAAGAGTCTGAGATAGCATCTATACCAATATATTAAATAGTGGCAAGAATGCTTTTTTGGCCTTAAGGCCAGCTGAATCACCTAGCCACTTACAACTTGTTTAACACTCACATTCCAAAAGTGGGAGACTGTCTTAACTGCCTAACCTTTCCTAGATCTGACCTTATAACACCCTAGAGAACTGTTTAGATGAGTGCTAACTTGGCCCAGGAAAAAAAATTGTACCAAGAAATGTTCAATAATTTAACACTATGGATTGCAGAGCTTTGGTATCTCTGTTTCTTTCATCACTGTAGGCTTGCCTTCATGCTTTTTTGTGCGTTTTAGATCAGAGAATCAGAGAATCAAGGTCAGAAAAGACCTCTAAGATCATCTAGTCCAACCATTCATCTACCATCAATGTTTCCCCACTGAACCATGTCCCTTAATACAATATCTAAACATTTCTTGAACACCTCCAGGGATGGTGACTCCACCACCTCCGTGGGCAGTTCTTATATGAGTCAACAGTTTGACAATGGGTGGTGGTTGGGGTCAGGAAATGGCTGCAGAAACAGAGATCAACAGTCTGAAAACACTTAAGATAGCATGAAGCATGTAAAAGAGGCATATTCTGCTTCCAAAAATATTAATGTTTTAGTTAGAGCTGGTCTTATGAAATATATTTTTCAACAGTGAATAAAGAAAAATGAACAGAAAGTGCTCTCAAGAATTGTTCAAATGTTGTGCATGTTCCTGTAAATTGTGCAAATAAATGTTCTGTTTATATTCACCTTTCTTGGGCAAATTAGTACATTTTTAATATGTATGAAAATCTTTTATTCTGTAGCCTGTTTTTTACTTGTGTGAACTTGCAATGAATACTGCAGTGTTGTTTGAAAGGAAAAAAAAAAAAAAACCCTGCAATTTTCTTGAAGAAATTCCATTGTGGACATGAAAACATTTGGAAAAGCAGCTGAAGTGAAGGAAAATTCTTCAGTGTAGTATAATGTTCTATTCAGTGATAATAGGTGTCTTGTACTTGATCATTGCCTTGGATTTCTATTCACAGTATGGTTATAGAGAATGAAAAGGACAGAAAAGTTGTAGATAATTTTCGTTCAATTATACAGTAGAGATTTAATTTATGAAGCTAAATTGAAAATAAAAGATAAGAGTAGAGTTGGCTTTATTTCTGCTACAAAAAAAAAAAAAAAAAAAAAAACAAAAACCTTAAAAAAAATCTATCTGTCCAAATGTTAGGACGGAAATTAGACCTTTTAGCTATTAGAATTAAATATCTCAATGAGATACTGAAAAAGGGAGAGGGAGAGAAAGAACATGCACTGGGCAACGTTAGCAGCTATCACATATATGTTGTACAAAGGAGCAGTTTCCACTTAACTGGCTTGAAGAACAGGCAAAGCAACCAGTAGTTAGCTTTCAAAGAATGAAAAACTGGCTTTCATGTTTGACTTCTTTTTTTCATGTTGTTAATTCTATGTAGACATCTATAGTCATTTGAAATGTTGACAGAACCCATAGTACTGAATCCTATAAACAGATCCCAAAATAAATGACATTTCTAACAGTGTACAGTTTAAAAGTATATCTGTGATGCATAGTGTGTGTTAGTGAGGTATCCTCAGATGTTTTCATGTCCAAAGCAAGGAGGAGGATCTGCCTGAAATGAAGAGTGCCACTGATGAGCAAGGGCTTGTCCCTTCAGGCCTGTCTTCCTGATGGCATCACTTTCATCTTCTGTGCTAGTAGAGTCAATCTGAATGGAAGAGACTGTGGTCTGCTCTTTCTGGTTTAGTCACTAAGTTCTACTATCATTCAGGTGAATAGACCTAAGACCACAAAACTTTATGACAACCTAAAGAAAGAGTTTGGCTTATGAAGAGAAAAATGACCTTCTGGATTCAAAATGCAGTCTAGATTTAATATTGAAAATCTTCATCTCCATTCTTTTCTCATAAAGTGAAAGGCCATGGGTAGACAAACTACTTGTGCTCTGAATGATGGTGCTGCAGAATAGAAAAACAGTGTAGATCTGAATTGCTTACTGTACTCTGGG
This sequence comes from Lagopus leucura, assembly GCF_019238085.1. Lineage (NCBI taxonomy): Eukaryota > Metazoa > Chordata > Aves > Galliformes > Phasianidae > Lagopus > Lagopus leucura. The sequence goes on along the minus strand of NW_024962252.1, from coordinate 1,882,282 downwards.
CTCTGTAAGACAAAACAGGTTTTTTTTAGCCCATCTTCATGAATTTAAAAATGCAGATGAGATCTAATAAAGGACAGTGGGTGTCTTTTCCATGTAGTTGCGTGAAACAGAGAGAGACGATGGTGGAGGGTGGATTATTCTAATCAAACTACTCACACCTTGCCCTCTTTGACATGCAATACCACTTTAAACAGCAGTGCTCTAATAGAGAAAAGAGCTGCTGTACACTTACCCACTCAATAATTTGCATAATTTTGAAGAGCTGAAAATGTCACTGCTGTTTTATGATAATTGTTGGGAAATTATTAGCTATAGCATTTATACATTCCAGGAAAAAAAAAAAAAAAAAAAAAAAAAAAAGTGTTTTATGATTCTCTCTTTAATATTAATAAGAATTAATTAAAAGAAAAACTAAAATCACATTGGAGGACAAACATTATATGTAAAATAATAGGTGTCATAGGAAAGCATGTTTTGCTTTCCAGTGTTTTGCTGTAGCTTATCATGTAAGGAGAAGACAAACTCTTGACTGCTCCTCATGCAATTTCAAATGCAAATTTTAACAATAGCAATGTCTAAATGTAATCCATTATTTTCTTCCTTCTCTGTCTTGTAGATGTGATCAGAATATTCTAAATTTATATCTCCTGTAATTCAAACATTTTTAATCATGATGTATGTACATGATCTACTCATCTCGTGTTCATAGTTCTTTTCCCAACTGAATGCTTGACAAGACGACTGAGATATAGGTTCAGGTTGACAGCAAATAGTCCTCACAGTTCCCAGAATTCAACAAAATCTATTGTTGTAGAAATATATTAAGCAATGGATCACTCCAATACAAAATAGCTCTTTTATCACATGTTCAAGGAAACACAGTTTCAGAATAGTCTCAATCCAACATCCTTTCAATTTCAGCCTTTCTTAGACACTTTTTCTTGTGCTGTAATAATACTACAGCTGAGATTTAGAAAGGTCATTTTAAAAACAATCTTTAAGGGCTAAACAGCACAGGCAGTGAAAGCAGGGACAGGGACCCTGAGAGAAGTATAGGGATGCTTCTAGGCTGTGTAGGGATGGGGTCAGTAAGACCAAGATCCCAACTGGAACTGGGCTTGGCAAGGGGTGCAAAGAAGAACAAGAAAGGCTTCTGCAGGTACATAAACCAGAAAAGGAAAGTCCAAGAAGGTGTACCACCACTAGTAAGGAATACAGCCAGACTAGCTACAACATACAAGGAGAAGGCTGAGATGCTTAACAACATTTTGCCTCAGTCTTTACTAGCAATTGCTCTTCACACAGCCCTCAAGAGGATAGACCAGAAAGTGGGGACTAGGAAAGCAATGTTTCTCTGGGTGTAAGTGAAGATCAAGTTCACGACCATAAGATGAACCAAAACATCCATAAGCCTATGAGTCCCAATGAGGTGCAACCCAGAGTCCTGAGGAATTTGGCTGATGTTGTCACGAAGGATGATCAGAGATGACAGATAACTCACAACCTGTCAGCATCACCTCTGAGCTGGAGAATATCTGGGAGCAGATCCTCCTGAAAGCTATGCAGAGTCACATGGAAGAGAAAGAGAGCTGATTTTGGACAACTAGCTAACTAACATCAGTAAGGGCAAATCCTGCTTGACCAACCCAGTGGCCTTCTATAATGGTGTAACTGCATCAATGGCCAGCAGAGTGAGGGAGGTGATCCTGCCCCTCTCCTCTGATCTGGTGAAGCCTCACCAGGAGTACTGCATCCAGACGTGGAGTCCTCAGCACAGCACAGGAAAGACGAGGACCTGTTGGAGCATGTCCAAGAGAAGGGCCATGAAAATGATACATGGAATGGAACATTTCTCCTATGAGGACAGGCTGAGAGAGCGGGAGTTGTTCAGCCTGGAGAAGAGAACACTCTGATGCGACCTGATAGTGGCATTTCATTATCTAAAGGGGAGCTACCAGAAAGAAGGGAACGGAGTCTTTAGCAGGGTTTGTGGTGATAGAGCAAGGGAAAATGGTTTCAAACTAAAAGAGAGAAGATTTAGAGACTGAATTTAAATACATATTTTTTTTTACAGTAAAGATAGTGAATCACTGACAGAATTTACCCAGAGCTGCGTTGGATGCCCTGTCCTTGGAAACACTCAAGGTCAGATTGGACAGGGCCTGAGCACACTGATCTGGCTGTAGGTGTCCCTGTTTATTGCAGGAGACTTGGACCTTAAAGGTCCCTTCCAACTCCAGTGATCTAGATACTTCAGTATCTTGGTCTCAAAAAAGAGGAAGAGCAAAGAGATAGCAAGTACTGTTACAAAAAAAAGTTAAAGTTTTAGGAATTTCTTATTTCAGCACAATTCTAAAGAAAATGAGATAACACATTTGTATAATGCATGGTAAAACTCATTTAAAAATAACTTCCTATTTAGAACCAGTGTTACAAAATGTGGCATATATTCTCTAGAAAACTCTTGAGATATTTATTTTGCTTTAGAAATACTTAAAACCTAAATATATCTCTTGGAAAGGAGTATTTCATTTCATCTAAATTAAAGTAAAAGCCTAAATAAGGTATTTTAGAAACAAAGTGGACTTATCTGGATTGAAAGAACTATTAAAGAGTAGTCATTCCAACTGCTGCATTCAAGTGTGGCTGTGTGCAGCATCCCAGAAGATTGAAAAACACTTCATGTGAAAGGGCCAGAGTTTCAGTAACGGCTCTGAAAGTCATACTGCATGACTTGCTGAAAGTAAAGCTGATGGTGCCATCAGCACATCCCAGAGTGGAAGACACATTCTTCACCTTCACCAGAAAAGATTCCAAAGGCTTTTAATAAAGTAGAAATCTATATGGTTGTAACGTGCAGTGTAATACTGTCTATATTTATCTTAACTATGACTCTGGTAGTGTAACCACCCTAGTGTGGCTCTCAGCCAACATTAATTGACCCTTCTTCTCGTAATTTCTGTCTACTATATTTGTTATCACTAGAACACATTGCATGTTGTAGCACACATAGATCTCTCACACACAGTTTTTAATTTTTAGATTGATTTTGTATACTAACAGGCCACATATATATATGTATGTATGTTTCCCAAGAAATCAGAGCACTCCTTTTTAGAAAGACATCTAATCTTTTAGGGACTCCAAGTTTTGCTGAGCTGTTCCAACGTTTTGCTAGGAACATGCACATACTTTGTTATTTTGTGGCTGAGTTTGTCATTCTTCAATTTCCAGCCATTCAGCCTTATTAGGTCTTTGTCTACAAGATTGAAAGACATCCCCAATCAATTATTTCCTCTTTGTATTACTATCTTTTGACATTGATCAGGATACCTCTAAATCTTCCTGTTCAATGAACTAAGCTCTTTAACATTCACATCATAAGACAAGTTTTTTGGCATCTGAATAGTTTTTATTTAGGAGAGGAAGTTGCTAAGGTCCAGAGAACATTGGTATTTCCATCCCCAGTTTTGTGTAAATGACCATTTCTTATGAGTAGTGAAAAAGATTCTCCAACATGAGCCCTCTAAAATATTTTTCTAGTTGGAAAGTTCTCAGATAAAAACGAACACGTCCACTTAGCGATCAGTGATGATATGCACTGAAAAGTAGCAGGTAGAAACAAACCCTTATGTCACAGAAGCCCATGAATTCCTCCAAACAGCTGTTTTGCCCTCCAGTAATTTTTACGGTGTCTAATTTCAGAGTAAGATTTTGCACATTTTTTTTTACGACTCATAAACACTTTTTTTATTTATTATTTTCCCTAATTGTTATTTTCCCTTTTTATCCCTATTTATATTTTTTCTCTATTTATCTTTTCCTTTTTTTTTTCATATATTTTTTCCCTATTTTTTTCTTTTTTTTTTTTTTCCCCTATTTATTATTTTCCCTTTTGCCCTATGGTGCGCAAGCTAGGTGGAACTATCCCCCTTGCACCAGGGTGTATGCACAATGCTAATAAAGAAAGTGTATGCACATTTTATTCCCAGTTTTCCTTTCCAAAATACACAGCTCATTTCTTTTACATTTCATCTGAAGAGTAGTTCAGAAAAAGAAAATAATATATGTTGATAACAGTTACATATTAATTTATTAAGGTCTGTGGCTACCTCATTGCTAATTAGAAGGATAGCTAGTTGAAGAATAAAGTAGGGCTTACAAGCATATCAAACACAGGCTCTTTCCTAATATATTTCCTGTCTTTCACACTTATTACTGCAAGGTGGGCTGACAGGTTAATTATGTACTTGCAGGGTAACTGATACAGAGGATATTAAAATCTCAAAAGCAAACACTTATAATCATTTTATCTGAACAGAAGACAGCCTCACCTTGGTGAAGGTCTGCATTTAGTGAACATTTTAAGGCAGCAGTCACTGCACTCTGAAGAAAGATACCTGATAAACTATCTATCAGTAAATACCAGGGCAGTAGTATATATAGAAGTGCTGTGAGAACTGAAAAAAATAATATGCTAGTACATGGAGAAAAAGATGCATTTATTGATGAAGTCATAGTGAAGATTAAAGATGGTTCATGGGAACAAAGAGTAAAAGATAGTTTACAGAAGCAAATGTGCAGAGGCTGCTAAAAGGATGAGGATTGCAACAAGCTGTGACTGGAACAATGTAGGGGCACAGGAAAAAGATAAAAGTTTTGAGAACAGCTCGAAGACGTCCACAAGGCAAATTAGTATGTATGTGAATTCAAGGAAGATCATTGGTTATGTATTAGTTCGGCCTACCAAGCTTTTTTCCTATGGTGTGCAAGTTAGGTGGAACTATCCTCTTTGCACCAGGGCGTATGTGCACTGCTAATAAACTTACTTACTCTATATCCCTATTCAGGCTATAGGGTTTGATTTCCACATGTTGATAGGAGTAGAATTCACAAATATCTTTTATCATTTCTAAGTTAATACATTCATTTTCAGATGTGGAAAATACTTCTGTACTGAATACATATCAATCACCAGACTTCTGCAGGAGTCTGGGAAAAGGCATGAAGACCTAGTTTCATATGGAATATTTCAACTTCATGGATGAAGCTGTGGCTGAAATCAAGTCACAGAGAACTTTATATGTTTTAATAGAGGAAGAAGTCCTGAAACTTAAGTGCATTTGACATTTTCAGGTTTTTTGAATTCTTAATTCTGCTCTCATCAGTTCACAGAATCACAGAATCACAGAATCACAGAATTGTAGGGGTTGGAAGGGACCTCCAGAGATCATGGAGTCCAACCCCCCTGCCAAAGCAGGTTCCCTACAGCAGGTCGCACAGGTAGGCATCCAGGCAGGTCTTGAACATCTCCAGAGGAGACTCCATCACCTCCCTGGGCAGCCTGTTCCAGTGCTCCGTCACCTCACTGTAAAGAAGTTCTTGCGCGTGTTTGTGCGGAACTTCCTATTCTCCAGTTTCTGGCCATTTCCCCTTGTCCTGTCTCCACTCACCACTGAAAAGAGTCTGGCCTCGCCATTCTGCCCCCCACACCTTAGATATTTATAGACCTGGATCAGGTCTCCTCTCAGTCTCCTTTTCTCACGGCTAAACAGACCCAGTTCACTCAGCCTTTCCTCATAGGAGAGATGCTCCAGGCCCTTCACCATCTTCGTGGCCCTCCGCTGGACTCTTTCCAAGAGATCCCTGTCTTTTTTGTACTGGGGAGCCCAGAACTGGACACAGTACTCCAGATGAGGCCTCACCAGGGCAGAGTAGAGGGGGAGGATCACCTCCCTCGACCTGCTGGCCACGCTCTTTTTAATGCACCCCAGTTCATCTGTTTTTCAAATGGGTTGAATTGTTCACAATTCTTCTTCATTTATCTGTTGTATTTAAAACTCACCTATTTGATGTTAGTCATTCTGTACTTTGTTTTTGATAATTATGTAGCTATAAAATCACTTATTTTTCTATAAGATTCACATTACATCATAAAGTATTTCTCATCCCTCTCTACTCCAAAGCTAAAAAAAAAAAATAATCTGTATCTATAAAAAAAAATCAGAAATGTTCAGTACAAAAAGGCTATGCAAAAGTATTAGATCCCTCATAGGGAGCTGGTTTTAACACATGAATAAAATATTCATCAACTACATTATTCAAGTAGTAATTGTTAGTATTTGTCAAATAATGTATTCTGTTCATGGTATCTGAATGCTAAAAGAATGAGAATAAATAATATGACAAAACAGCAATATCACTGACTTGCATTTGTTGAATAGCATTTGACCTAAGCTAACTGTATTTTAATAGAAACACAACATAAGATATCCAACAAATTTGCCTTGTTTTCTTTTCTGACAAAGAGTATGTCTTTAGGTTTACACTGTGATGGTACTTAAATTGTACAACAGATCTTGAGAATAATGCAATTGCTACTAGAAAGCATTCTTGTAAATACATGTTAGTGCTTGTGTCAGTTCCTTAAGTCTGTGCAGAGGAAAAGAATCTGGGGGGGGTTGGTCGACGCTCAGCTGAGCATGATCCAGCAGTGTGCCCAAGGTGGCCAAGAAGGACAGTGGGCATCCTGGCTTGCATCAGAAATAGTGTAGCCAGCAGGAGCAGAGGTGATCAACCCCCTGTACTCAGCACTGGTCAGGATGCATGTTGAGTATTGTGCTTAGTTTTGGGCCACATGCAACAAGAAAGATATTGAGGCCCTGTGGAATGTTCAGAAAAGAACAACAAGGCTGGTGAGGAGTCTGGAGCACAGGTCTTACGAGTGTCTGAGGGAGCTGGGATTGTTTAGTCTGGAGAAGATGAGGCTTAAGGGAGACCTCATTGCCCTCTACATCCCCCTGAAAGAAACTGATGAGGTAGTTGTTGGCCTCTTCTCCCAGAGATAGAGTCAGAGGGAATTGGCCTCAAGTTACGCCAGGAGAGATTCAGGTTGGATAGTAGGAAAATTTTTTTCTCTGAAAGTGTGGTTGGGCACTGGAATAAGCTGCAGAGGGAGGTGGATTAGTGACTAAATCTGGAGGTGTTTAAGAAACATACAGGTGTGATACTAATGAACACAGTTTGGTCAGCAACATTTGTGGTATGTGGATAGCTGGACTAGATAATTTTAGAGATCTTTTCCAAACGTAATGATTCTATGATTCTATGTTAAAAAGGAATAAATATACATGAGAAAGTTATAAAATTGCCTCATAACCAACATTTATTGAGGCAACTAATGAAGAATGACTTCACTCTAGAGGGCTGCTTAACACCACGCTTTATGCAAAGGTATTACTAGTTTGTTTTTAATATGCTGGCAAGTTTTCTCTTTCTTTGTCTTGCTTAAACTACAAGTAAACATCTACATGAAAAAAGCATTGGACAATCAAAACTGGCCAATAAAAGTGTGAGATACTCCAACAGTTACCTGGAAACTACAGCAAAGAGAGGATGGTACAGTTTCTGTGGTTACTGCATGGACAATACAGGAGTTATTGATACTTATGAAAAGTTTTAAATATCTTTTCATAGTCACACAATAATTCACATTATATAGATGCTTTTCTACCAGTGTACACTACAGATTACCTTAACGTATTTAATTTTTTTTTAAATTAAATATTTAATTATTTATTCTGTGCAATGTGTTAAAAAGTGCTCAGCAGGTGCATATTTTTGTGGGCATCCAGCATAAAGAGTTATCCCCTTTGATTATTCCTTCATCCAGTTGCCCACAATACCATTTTTGTTTTGTGTCACGCAAAGGCTCTCACCACCTCATTAAAGGTGCTCAAAAATCAGTGAAGCTAACATAAATGTGCTTAAATTAACAACTCCTTTTAAATTGTATTCACTTTGTGCAGGATCTAAGCACTCATTTTACTGTTTTCCTACCTGGATCCTAAAAAAAATAACTGTAATTTTATAGAAAATTCTATTCTCATTTGTCAATCTAATTCTGTGTACTTTGGGAGAATTTATTTTCCTCGTAAATACTATTACTAGTACAGACTGCATGCAGAGAGATGTTGGTCTCTTCAGGTATGTTTTTCTTATAAGAAAGACACACTACTTAGACTTCTGCAAAATGCTCACTAATTACTAGGAACACCATTATTGTAGGTGACTTCAGCCTGTCTTGTTATGAGATGTCAATGCTGTCACAAAACTAAGGTGAGGATTTCACCTCGGGAAAGGAGCATACAAATACAAAATCTGATAAAAAGTAGAAGAGAAACACTGAAAAAAAAATAAGGCAGGTTTGTCTCAAAAAAAGATTAGATTTCAAAGATTTTACGCAGCCCAACAGGTTGCTCATCTCTTAGTTTTGAGAGGAAAAGAAAAGGTAGACTGGAATCTTTTTCTTCTTAAAGACAGCTGCTTTATTGCTTCCTGCAAACAAAGTGAATTAATATAAAGGGATATTACTATCTCCCCTATTTAGCATATGTGGCATATTTGGCATTATTTTTACATAATGTTATTTTTTTCTGAAACAACAGTAGCCACCTATAACGTGCTACCATGTTGGAGTAAAAGGAGCTTCCTGACTTTATGGATACTATTTTTCCTTGCCCGGAGCATCACTCTGAAACAGAAGCTTTTCTTTCCTCTTTGTAACTAATCCAAAACTTTAAATCCTTCTCTTTTCGACTTAAACTAGAGTTAGAGCATCTTTTCCCTGAGTTAAGTCATCTGTAAAAATGTTTCTAGGAAGATAGCTGGGAATTTATAACTTGTGCCTGTGAAAGAGTTTGTATTCTATTCTGAGAGAAGAGCAAAGACTCTTTTGCTCTTGATTTAAATTTCTGAAATCCAGCACATCAGCTTGTATTTTGTGGCTATGAAAAAAATGATTACTGAATATGTTCTTAGAGAGTGAATGTAAGTAAGTCATATTTGAAAAGAAAACATAGTAAAAAGTTATGACTGATGAGATTATTATGAGTGGAAGAAAGAGCCAAATGAGAAAAATAACAGTAAATAATGTGAAGTACTCTAGAATGGTATGGGGAAAAATAATAATTAAGAAATACATTTACTGTCAGTCACATACTAATGGTAGCCATGCACTCAGAAGAGGAATACTTATGGAGCTCAACTTTCACCCTGTCTTTGGAAATCATCAAACAGATACGTATGTATGGTGGGTCCCATAATGTGAAAGCAGTCATTTAACTATGTATTCTTTCTCTGTGCTTTGCATATGCATCTGGTTCTTAAATTTACATAATTTATCTCAGACCTCACTACACTCACAGTGCTTCAGTCAGCATTCTCTCTAAACAGCTATTATGGGTAAATTTTAGGATGGAAAAAAGTGACAATAGAACCAAGAGGGTAGATGTTGGACATCAGATGCCTCAGGATGTGATGCCTGCCTGCTGCCGGACTTTCCTAAGCCTGCTGAGACCTGCCTCTTCCTCCTGGACTTACTCTGTCGCTGTACCTGCTTTCTGCTAAGGCCAGCCACTGCTGCCACTCCCCCCCTCCAGCACTTTTGCCTTGGAACATGGGAATGGTGTGCAATGGGATGCTGCTGGATCTTGGTGGTGACTATCCCTGCTTTTTTCTTGCTTCTTTCCTATCTTTCCTATCACCCTCTTTCCTTTCCCTACCATCCTAATTCATAATAGTCACCAGCCTCCCCTGTCTTCCTGGTTGATTAAGATTTTCAATAAACTGGTTGGACCAACATTTGAACCATTGTTTCTTAATCTCACATGGGGTATACATATATCAAAGAACCTGCTCTCCCTCCTATAAACTGGAGGAAGACAAACAGAGAAATCATTGGTCTACACCTTGGCAATATATTTAAATACTCAAATTTATCTCTTGGCTTTTATTCTGTGCCTTTTCTGCAACACCTACTGTTATCATAAATATCAAAGCTTCCTAAACAATTTCAATCTCTATTGTGTTAAAAATTTTTGTTTTGAAGATTAAATATACCATATATGCTAACACAAGTATGATGCCAGTTAGCTTCTGTTAACACAAAAATTGATCAGTGTCTTTCTGACTTCTGTAAGTGGAAAAGTACAGCAAACTAACAAAAATTGTAGGGATTCACACTGAGTCTCTTTCTGAGATTTTTATAGGGCTATGGAACCCTACAGAAAAACTCATCTAGAACTGCTGGATCTTATACACCTGGAGAGAAAAAAATGAAAATCTTTCAAACTCCTTTTCTGTTCCCCTTCTGTTGATTTATATTTTTTTTCCTGGTCATTTCCTGCAAAACACTGTATTTAAAACAGACTTTTTCATGCCGTAAACATCATTTTTCTGCCACATTCCTCTTTGCAGACTCATGAAAACAAAGAAAAGGGTAAAGAGATCAATTTTTTAAAGGAGATTGATTTATGAAATTTTGCTGCAGATTTGTTTCTCAGGAAAAGAAGAAAAAAACCCTCAAAAACAAAGCAAAACAAAAGAAAACAAAAAAACCCTGATCTGCTACAGGTTTCAAATATTTGAGTTTCAGTATAAGCAAATTATGTTCTTCTTGAGCTTTGCCTGAATAGAGTACATGCCTAGTAGCCTCTCCTAAGAATCTTTGGCTGGTACATGTGATGGTATAGCTTTATGAACCCAGTTTGCTCATTGCCTTTAGTTTTCATCACACAATGAATTCATACATATTGATTGTTGCCCAGCAAAGTGCCACCGTGTCTGCGAGCATTTTCTTAAATGCAGGAAAAAATATTTCTGTGATAGCAATGACCTCATTTATTTGTTTTTTTAAAGGCACTTATAAGAGAGAATTTCTGTTTGTTGAAACATTTGTCAAATGTGAAAGTGTCATGAATATACATGCAAACATGTATTCACACAAACGTTGATAACACATGAGCTTTCATGACCTTTTTAAAAGATCTTTGTGGGCTGAGAACTGGAAGGAGAAGGAAGGAAGTTTTTTGGCAGAGAAATAGCAAGTATGATTTTCTCCATAAACCTACAGGAAAATGAGCAGCTGTTGTGGAGGAAGTAAAGAACAATATGCAAAAGAGCCATCAACAAGAACATGGATGTTCACCATGTGGTATTTCTTCAAAACAGAGGATCAGATTGCTTATTCATTTGCACACCTGGCAGTCAGCCAGAAAGGAGAAAGAGCATTTAAGCCATTGTTCCCTATCACTACACAATCAAATGAAAAGGGAAAAGAGGCTGTTCCTTACAGTATTCTGTCCAGCATATTGCTAGACAACTACAGAATGTGATAGGTGAGGAATTGGTGGATGGATCAGGCTCAGAGCTTTACAGAAAATGGAGTTACGTGGACTAGTGGCCAATCATTTCTTTTAGGACCAGTTCTCTTTAATGTTTTTTAAATGGCTTGGGTGCAAGACTTGAAGTTATATTAAGTAAGTTTGCAGGTGACAGTAAGTTGGCAGGAGCTTTTGATTCACTGGAAGATAGAGAGGTCTCTAGGAGAGATCTTGACAGATTAGAGGATGAGGCAGCTGCCAACTGTGTGAAGTTTATGAAGAACCTGCTGGTTTCTGCACCTGGGATGAGGCAGCCCTGGATGTATACATACAGACTGGGGAAAGAGGCTGGAGAGCAGCTCCACATAAATGGATCAGGTTGACAGCAAATTTAGTATGAGACAGCAGTATGCTGGTGGCCAAAAGGACCAACCGTATGCTGGGGTGCATCTGACACAGCTCTCCTGGCTGACTCAGGGATAGGATTTTTCTGCTCTGCTGTGCGCTGTGTGGCCTTACCAAAAGCAGAATGTGAAGGTTTGGGTGCCACAATATCAGAACATAAGGCTATGAGAGAGCATCCAAAGGAATATGGGGAAGGGTCAAGAGGGTAAGACATATGAGGAGCGACTGAGGTGACTTGGTATTTTCAGCCCAGAGCAGAGGAGCTGAGGGGAGGCTTCATGATGGCTGCAGCAGCTCACAGGGAATGGCATAGAACTGTGTCAAAGAATCACAGAATGGCCAGGGTTGAAATGGGCCTCAAGGATCACAAATCTCCAAACCCCTGCCACATGCAGGGCCACCAACCTCCACATTTAATACCAGACCAGGCTGCCCAGGGCTCCATCCAATCTGGCCTTGAACACCTCTAGGGATGGGGCATCCAAAATTTCTCTGGGCAGCCTGTTCCAGCACCTCACCACTCTCTCTGTAAAGAACTTCCCCCTGACATCCAATCTAAATTGTCCCTCCCTCAACTTAAAACCTTTTCCCCTTGTCCTGCAGTTATCTACCCTTTCAAAGAGTTGAATGCCCTCCTGTTTTTAGGCTCCCTTCAGGTACTGCCAGGCTGCAGTGAGGTCAGCCCGCAGCCTTCTTTTCTCCAGGCTGAACAAGCCCAGCTCCCTCAGCCTGTCTTCACAGGGGAGGTGCTCCAGTCCCCTGATCATCTTTGTGGCTCTATTCTGGACTCTCTCCAACAGCTCTCTGGCTTGGGGTCTCCAGACCTGGACACAGTACTCCACATGGGACCTCACAAGAGCAGAAGAAGGGGACAATCGCCTCCCGGTCCCTGCTGGCCACCCCAGCAGTCTCAGGGGAGGGTCCTAATTTTTACACAGTTCTTCCAGTTCGGGACTTTCTAGAATCCAATGAACATATTCTCAATAAAGTCATATATAAAAACTTTTGCGTACACTCAAGAATTTTATGTTGTCGGTTGTTTTTTTTCTTTATATCACAAGTCTCTTTTCCTGACCAGAACCAATACTAGGATATCACAGTAGTCATAGTCATGAGGAAAAAACCTTCTTTACTCTGGGGGTGACTGAGTACTGGCACAAGTTTCTTGGAGAAGTTACTGGAATCTCCTTCCTGCAGATATTCAAATATTGTCTGGACAAGTGGCATGTGCTGGGTAACATACTTTAGGGGACCCTGCTTGAGCAGGAGGCTTGGGCAAGATGATCTGTGTAGGTCCCTACCAATCTCGACTATTCTGTGATTTTTTGGTTTACTGCGATGGCCACATACAAGGACAGATGAAGTACTTGGCCCCGATATTGTGTGGAGAAATCTTATGACAAAAAGGAACAGCAGAGAGAGGTGGAAGGAGAATACGGAGTAAGAAAGTATTAGCTGTTAATATTATTCTGATGACAGAAGTATCTTCAAGACAGTGCACACCCTGAATGAGTATATAATTATAGTTTTAGAACTCTTGTAGAAAAATCAGGATTCAAACTGTAGCAGGAAGAGAGGAAAACATCTCTTAAGCAAAGGAAAACAAAAACAAACAAACAAACAAACAAAAAAAGTATTTTTGAGGTATATGAAAAGTTTATATTTGCAGCATTATCCTGTACTTGTGTTTTTAAGCATGCATCCCTGTAACTGACCTACAAAGGTGAAGGAGTAAAAGTTCATTCCAAACAGTGTCATTTGGTGACTACAGAGTACAATTGTAGGAAAACCCATGTCTTTTCTGGTACTTCTTTATTTTCTCAGGAAAGAGAATTTATTTCCACTATTTATTAATAGAGTTACAAAGATCTGCATGCACTTACATGCATTGTATCACCATAAAAGTAGATATCTGAAAGTGAACCTGAGGACAAGTAAATACTGTTCCGGAAGCTAGAGGTAATGCTAAATTGCACATGCAGTACAAGAAGAGGAACTTGAAATCCTACAGTTTTTTAGTCGATGATGGTTTCCAGACCTTCCCCACAGCTGATATACGTAAAAATGATGATCAAGAGGTTTGGAGACCTTACTTGCAATTTTCATCAATTGAGATCTAATATTCTAATGATACTGATGTTGATATGAAGCCCATAAAAGGCTACTGTATCTGCAAACTTTTATGCAGCAAAAAACATAAATATATTTCAAGAATATCCACTTTTATTTCCTTTTCATTGCTGTTAGTATTATATAAATTTTGTGAACATTTTAGAAAATGTTGTGCACTCCAGTGCAATTACTTTGAGTGAATGCATCAAGAAAAATACAAAATGTAAAAGCAGCTAAATATTTTCTCATCCACACAGAGAAGGAAACAGAATTTTTGCAGTAGTCTTATATATATCATTAAAAAATGGGTAAAAAGAGAGGAGAAAAATAAAAAGGAAAAGAAATAGAAAAGTAAAAAGGAAAAAAGAGAAAAAGAAAGAAAAAAAAAGGAAAGCAACAGATTTTAAGTTACTTTCATTTTCTTAGACCTCAATATCTTAATAAACACTTATGAAAATTATAAAATAAAAAGTACTGTTGTGGTTTAACCCAGCAGGTGTCTAAGCACCACACAGTAGTTCGCTCTCTCCCCCACTTTATTCCCACTTCTGTTTGTTGAGCATTAAGTCCTGAAAACTTCTGGAAATCCCAGTGTTAATCAATCACATGAAGCATATAGTGTTTAGTTGCCATGAACATCTCTCAGAAAACACTCATTCTATAGATTAATCTGACTTTACTTTATAGTAATAAATGAATGAATGAATAAATAAATAAATAAATAAAGGAAGACTACTATCAGTATGGAAAATTGCTTTAAAAGGAAAAAGATAAAAATGAATTAAAATTATAGAAAATGTTGTGATATTTAAGCTATTTTTTTTTTTTATTTATTGTTTAGAACTGAGTAAAATCTGCACATTTGCTGTCAAATTGATTGAAGCTTAATTTGCCTACAATTCTTTGACTGATGACAGGCAAGATGATGGACCTAAAATCTCATTACATCATAAGAAGAAAACTCCATTGCATATGCACATGAGCACAAATTACCTTGTCAAAAGAAACAGGAAAGCACGGAGCACGGTTCTGTTGATCTTTGCAATGTATTCCATTACATCTCATTTCTTCAGCAGTGATATAATGAGGGTTCAGCACAAAGTGTGACCTTCCCAGACACAATGGTAACCATGAGGAGGAGGGCATCCTGAGTGCAGGAGAAGCCCTTCAACCTCTTCTCCTCCTTGGTGTTCAGCTGCTGACATTCAGGTCTGGCTCTGACATGATGCAGCTGTGTAACCTTACACAAGCATGTAGTTTCTGTTCCCAACCTGAACAGTTGTCTGGAAGAGTCTCAATCTTCATGTACTACAGGGAGAAGTTAGAAACTGGACAGTTTGTCTGGTTATAATAACTGCTAAAAAATTGAATGTGTGAAAACACCATTAAAAGTCAGAATTACCCCTTAGAAATATTTCCTCATTAGCACACCTGAACCTGCTTGAATCTTTGTTAACTTCAGAAAGAAAATTTTTAAATTTTAATAACTGCAGAAAAAAAAAAAAAAAAGGAGATAGCTGTCCAAAGCTTCTAAGTATTTAATAGATCTTAAGTCTTAATAGATCTTGGAAGATGAAGTCTTTCTTTGAAACATAGAAAAAAACACTGTGTTCAGAAGGAAAATCAGAATTTTATTTGAAAGATATAGGTCACCACCCCTCCAATCCTATCTCATGGTTCCATTTGTTTGGGTTTTGATTTCAACCTCTAATCACAATTATTCTTGAAAATCAATTATTCAAATATTTTCATACATTTAAAATACACTGATGAATTTAGAAAAATCAAAAGAAACAAATAAGGAATATAAACTTGCTTCACTAAGGCTTTCATGGTAGTCTTCAACTACACTGTGTCAGCACAAAACCTATTCAATGACATAATATCCATTAAATGACTGTTTCAGTACTTCTTACACATTTCAGTGAAATGTGTGATATCTTACTCAGATGACAACAGCTGATTTAATATTAATATTTAATTTATTTAAATTTAATATTGGGATTTTTCTCTCATTTGGTGTAAATAGAGACACTTTTTTTACATTGCTTCTGCCATGCAAGCTTTAAAATCTTCATGTGGAAAAGTCCAATTATAGTATGGGTCCTATATAATATGTCCATGCAAACTCCTCCCTGTTTCAGCACATCATACTGATAAGTATAAAGAAGGGGGAAAATCAGTCATAAGTAAATAACACTGCACTGTTCTTTTGCAACCAGTGAATGCACAAAAATTTCCATCAATATGAATATAACACCATGTCAAAGGCTAAGGGGAAGGAAAAAAGAATTTGCCTTTAATAATTGATATTTACTCAGAATTAATGCTCAGACCTCATAGTATATAAAGCAATGTAGACATATATTCATTTCTAAGCTCGGTGGAAATGGTGGCATTTCAGATACCAGTACATCAAAACTACTGCAAATTCTGGTTAATTTTAAAGCAAATACTGAATATGTCACTGTAAAACTTTTGTAAGATTTTCTCATTCCTATGATAATTGCATCTGCTGTAATAGAATATGAGAGGTAGAGGAAGAAAAATTAATAAGGCTAGCTTGAATATGTCTGCAGGAAGAGTGTTTACTGGAAAAATGTAGATGAAATTTGCACTCTGAAATATCATAGATTTTCAGAGCACTGGGAATCACATCCATGGGAGTACTTCCAACTTGAATTCAGAATTCTATAATGTTTGGAGGATCTCCTTGGGAGGCTCTTGTCTCAGGGTTCAGAAAAATTCTACATAGCCACAAAACAATCAATTAATGTTTCTGAGAAAATAAATAGGATCTTCAGAATGCTGTCATGATATTTATATTGATTTGTAATTTAATGAAATTTTCGAAGTGTCAGAAAGAAAAATAATGTATGCAGGTAAGACAAGGAAAAAAAAAAAAGATAATTCTAGTGTACTCCATTAAGATATTTAGAAATAATGTTTATGTCCCTTGTGTAAAGAAAAATGGAACTGTCTTGGCATGTGAGAAACAAAGGTCATCAGATTTATGTCTTGGGAATATAATTATGACTATATATGATTTAATTTAATGTCTGAAAAAGAAAAGAAAACAGTAAAATGTTGAGTGTGGGATATAAAATGAAAATCTACTATAAAAATAAAACTTATACCATATTTTTTTATATTTCCAGAAAAAATACTGGAGGAAATCCCTAAAATCACTAAAAGCAAATTTTACCTGAATACCATAACAATATCTAGACTAATTTAAGTGCCAACTTTTCATGAAGAATTGTTGTAGAGAGTTTGTAATTAAAGTTGGAATTGCAACAGATGCTTTAGTATGGCATGCAGAAATTTTGAAGTAGTAGGAATGAGACAACAATGAGGTAAGATTAGTGTTCTGCAAATTCTGATATCAGTTATGATTACCAATGCACACATTTATAGGTAACTTGTATAGGTAACTTGATCAAAAAAGCATCAGAACTGTATTTGTAATCACACATCTATCTTAAGGGTGCTCTCAAAAGATATTTTAAAAAATGAATTGCTTTTGAAATTTATTTTAAAAGATAAGTTTTGGAGACCAACAAAAGTTCTATTCAGCAGAAAAGTAATTTATACACTCTCTACTTAATAACCTCTTATATGCTTTAATAATTTAAACTACTTATCAATGGAAATGTCTTCTGTGTATACTTCAATTATTGCTTTTAGTATATTTTCTCTCTTCTTTCATGTAGCGTGCCACATGTACTCAATATGTCTCCAGTGCCTATTATCACTGTTCCTTTTGTATAATAAACTTCTTATCTGTGAGAGTATGACCTTGACACTGTGAAAAAAAAACTCTTTTAAAGAATAGCTCAATTAAAATCTAATACCTCTGTTTAGGATTTGATTTCATTACTATTCATAAGACTGTGCAACACTATTTGAGCCATGAGTTCTCATGCAACTTGAATACTCATTTCAAAAGGAATCATTACAAAAATCATTTTTATTCTTCTCTCTGCCCTATTGATTTTCACTCACCATGGAGCTCTCTTTGTTGCCTTTCCAAAGGCCTCTGTTGAATGTTCATGCTATCATTGTGATAATAATTGTTTATCAGGGTCTTTTTGGAATAGATAAATTTAAAAGCAAGTTAGGTAGAAGTGCGTATTTGCCCTAATATCTGCAGTTTGCACAGACAGCATTAAATGCATGTAATCTATAGGACTGTCACTTAGGATCATTAAGTGCCATTTCCACTACTGATCATCTTTGGATAAGCCACTTAATCTGAATGTTTGTTTGCCCATCTGTAAATATAAATAATAATTGTCTACCATTGCAGAGTGTTATGGTTTTCAGTCAACTAATTTTGCAAAGTGTCTTTAAAGGAACAAATAAAAAGCCTTATACACATGATGTGAAAAATGATGTTTAACTGAGCTCTGTGTTTGCCATCAGCTATTGGATTTGCATTGTTATGAACATTCACCATTTTGAAAGAATCTCTTATTTGGTTTTAGGTTTCTTTTAACTTCTTAATCAGTGAATATATTTTCTGTCATCTTCCTTTTTAATTTCAAAGTAGTAAGCTTTACAAAATCAAGAAAATCAGTTAACAAAACAGGTCAGAGTTGAATTTACTGAAAGCTTCAAACGTCTTGAACCAATGGTGAATAAAATTATCTGCAAATTGCATGCTGGGATGATAAAGCAGAGAAGAAATGCACACCAAATTGGATAAATTGCAACTTCAAAAAGATATTATACATAAACTGAACATCTAGAATGAACAGGAAAGGAAAATCAACATGAAGGAAGAAAATCTACACACAAATTGCAGAATCACAGGGGTTGGAAGGGACCTCAAGAGATCATTGAGTCCAACCCTCATGCTAAAGCAGGTACCTTACAAAAGGTCGCACATGCAGGTGTCCAGACAGGTGCTGAATATCTGTGTAGAAGTAGGCTCCACAATCTCCCTGCGCAACCTGTTCTAGTGCTCATCACTATTACCATAAAAGAGTTCTCTTGCATGTTTATATGGAATTCCTATCTTGAAATCAAAACATGACTGATATAAAGATAAATGCAAGGCATCAAAAAGAAACAATAAAAGAGAAAGAACATATGCAACCCCAAACATAAAAATATATCTTAGCTTTTATTGAAAAGGAACGTGTAGAACATAGGAAGATACAGAGACTGAATAACGAAGACATATATAATACAAGTAAAAATATAATAGGAATTTGTCTGCTCAAGGCAGAACTGAACCTGAACTTCAATTTGTGAAGGATATCAACGCCATCACTGAATGACAAAAAAATTTGGTGCACTAGGTTAATTGTAAATTTTTATCAATACTCCTCATACGGAGGATGTGAAAGCGTAATTTGGGAAATGCTTGTATGATAAATACTTAACAAGGGTAGCTGGGAGTAATTGAGGTTGGTACTAACCTACTAACCAATCTTCAGCCATGTGCAAAACTAGCAGATCGCATAGGAAAGAATAATTAAAAACATCAAAATGTATAGAAAAGGAGAAAATGTAATGTAGAACATGACAGACTAACAGGATAGCTTTTGCTTGCTAAAATAATTGATTTTCTAGGTGAAGAAAATTAAAAATATCTACTATATTTTCAGTGAAGCATAGGAAATTGATGCTGTTTAATAGACTACATGTTAAAATGAATTAGAGTAGTAAAAATAGAAATGTGGGTGAGGAGCTGATTAAAGAAGAAAAGAGGTTGTTCAGGAATAGAAGAAGTGATGTGGATTTATTTATTTATTTTGTATAAAATACCACTGTTGGAATGAAACCTAGCTGGTGTCTACTTTAATGACTTTGCCAGAAGAATATATTAATAAAATGAGCAAACATTATTTAAAGTTACAAGCCATACAAATGGTAAGAAATAAAACATGGAGAGCATGCATTGACTCAAAGGACTGAAGTAAGGTGTGCTGTAAGACAATAGTGCATGGCATTAGCTGGAATTTAGTGACTACTAGCAAGAATTGCCACACTGAACTCTGCGTTTCAGGGGGAGATGAAATGTTAGCTGAAAGTCTGATTAATGTGAACCACAAATCTGATGTAAGAGCAAACAGTGCAACTGCTTATTGTGAGGTATTAGTCAAGGCATATCACTAGTGATAGGAATGTGTTCAACAATAGCATGGCTAAGATGTCATCTGCATCTATCTGTGTGTGATATTATTAAGAAATATGAATTTAGTTAAAAAATGCAGAGAAGAGCTGGAGGAATGATAAAGAGAAACAAAGCAAAATGGGACAGTACATTTTGTTTAGCAGATTAAAAACATAGAGGCTTATGATTTTTGAATATGGACTTAAAATATGCTTACCTGAACAGTCTAGATAAATCCTCTGTACTTTATTCCATTGAACTGTACATGTTTAACTATGGTGCATATAGCTATTTCTGACATAATGCAAAACAGTTTTCACCTATGCCTTTGGTGTTGCAATTATTGAGTCTCTTCCCTCTTACAGAAAAATCACTGAAAAAATAATAAACACTCCAGTTATCAGGATGCCCAGCATTATGTAAGAACTGGGATCACTTGGAAAGAGTCCAGCGGAGGGCCACGAAGATGGTGAAGGGCCTGGAGCATCTCCCCTATGAGGAAAGGCTGAGTGAAATGGGTCTGTTCAGCCTTGAGAAAAGAAGACTGAGAGGAGACCTGATCCAGGTCTATAAATATCTAAGGTGTGGGGGGCAGAATGGCGAGGCTGGACTGTTTTCAGTGGTGAGTGGAGACAGGACAAGGGGAAACTGCTGGAATCTGCAGCATAGGAAGTTCCGCACAAACATGCGCAAGAACTTCTTTACAGTGAGGTGACGGAGCACTGGAACAGGCTGCCCAGGGAGGTGGTGGAGTCTCCTTCTCTGGAGATGTTCAAGACCTGCCTGGATGCCTACCTGTGCGACCTGCTGTAGGGAACCTGCTTTGGCAGGGGGGTTGGACTCGATGATCTCTGGAGGTCCCTTCCAACCCCTACAGTTCTGTGATTCTGTGATTCTGTGAACTGAGCAAGGCTGTGAGTTGGATAAGGTATGAGGTATAGATGAGGTTGTCTGACTTTGACTTCTGTTCTCTATAAATTGTAATAGTGTTATTATTAATTGCAAAATTAACCAAAAACATTACATGTGAATTTTTTTTTTTTAATCTGAAAAAATATTGGACTGGAATCCTCCCACTAACTAATGCTTTGAATGCAACCAGAATTAATGTTGTCAGGTTATAATGTCTGATTGACTGTTTCACTCTATACCTGAGATTTCACTGGTCTTACTTCATTTTGGGCTCAGCAACACTTTGAACAAAGTGCATAGTTCAGAATGATTTCTGATGTCTCAGCAAAGGCAGGTCAATTAGCTGGTGACAGAGAAATCCAAATTGTGACAGATGAAACTTGCTGCAAAATACTCTGAAATATCTATTAACAAATGAAAATAATGCACTAGTTAATACTGGAATATTTAAGTTCCATATTCATATTGCATATTAATTTTTATGCCATTTGGGGTTAATTAACATAAACCTCTACTTATATATTACAGGATTAATATTTTTTTTTTCTCAAATTCTAAAGAATTTTTCAACATGGTGGGAGATTGTAATGAAAATGATGGCAGTAGTAGTAGTTCTACTGGAACAGTTCTAAACAAAAGTTACAATGCTTTAAATCCTCCAATATTCTGTGTTCTGAACATGTTTGGAAACTAGAGCTGATGTATCTGTTTCTGGATAAAAATATAATTAACAATAAAAAACCATTTTCTTTTCATTACAATTTTACATATACATTTCTTTTTGTTTTGTTTATTTAACGATGAGGTAAATGTGTCCATTTGCAAAACCCTCAAATATTTTTCCCCTCTATCTCTTTGCTAATTTAGCTCCTTAACAATAATTACACATTGCTAATTTAGCTTCTTAACAATAATTACACATTCGGTGTGTCTGTATCTAACTGTCTCTTCAATTCCGTAATAATGTTTAATCCTGCTGGTCAAGTTCTACAAGGAAGGTAAACATCTCAGACCTATGAAGTTCCTACACGTTTAATTAAATATAGCAGCCAGGTAGAGAAGAGAAATCTCTCACATTCTGCCACTCAGAAAAATGCTTCAGGATACAATTCTTTCTTCTTTGACAGTAAGCAATCCCCTCAAAATACAGCCAATAGCAGTGCCCTCAAATTTGGAAAACCTTCATTCTAAATACATACATTCTTAAGCTTCAAAGTTATTGGCATCTGAGGTGCAAAACTGTAGAGTAGTATATTGCTAGTACTACGAGTCTCCTTTTCTGACTGTGTTATCACTCTGTAACCTGGTGAAGGAGAAATCCTAACACCTTTGCAAACTTTTTGGATTTTCAGTTTTCTTGAAAACTTCAGGTCAAGGTAAATGTATTTCAAGATGTTGGGCAAGGCAAACCATGTTTTCAGGTTCCTCACCTTGTGCCTCATGATTCTCCCCCTCTTACCATTCAGTGCCATCAGCTGTTTGTGCTATAGGGACTGCCTATATGAGATAGCACCTGGTCTGCAAAGTTGAAACCAGGGAGTCAATGTGGAGTAATGCTGAGACTAGAAAACTGTTAACATTGAACAAAGACAGTAATGCAGCTATTGTTTGATTTAGTAAGAAAAAAACATATGACAGAGAAATCTTCTTGAAAAAACTGGAGAGAAAAAACAATGTTGCAAAGAATTTCAGAATAAGAAATTGACTCTGAACATTCATCGGTGCCATGGGAAGACAGCACTCAGACAGAGAGGGCCAGCCAAGTGCAGTGAGTACCCTGGGGATGCATTTGTGAGCTCATAGGGGCTGTCTTTTCCAAATATACAGACATGCATATCTGGTTAGAAATATTGGCATTGGTTACAGAAGGACATTTAGAGATTAGCCCACATAAACTAACATTCCGTAGGTGGATGGTGCATTGTTGATATTGATTCTTCACTGCTTGCCACTTTAATCCTGATCTGGTTTAGACAACATGAATAGAGCAATTTTTCTATGTAACATGGGCATTGTGGTGATTATTCTTGATTAGTTTGGCTGTGTGCTAAACGTATATAGCTGACCTCAACTGAAATACATATTCATTATGTTTTTAATCTGTTGAATACAAATGAAAGACTATCCTTCCAGAGTGATTAATTTTTTACTAATTATATCTTTACTTTGCTATGCAGTATAGGTAAAACAATCTTCAAAGCCAAGTGTCAGTGCTGGAACTGATATTCTTTAATATCTTCATCAGTGACATTGACAGTGTGGTTGAGTATATGCTCAGCAAGTTTGCTGACACCAAACTGTGGGGTGCAGTCAACACACCAAAGGGTTGGAATGCCATTGAGAGGGACCTCGACAGGATAAGCTGTGGGCCCAGGAGAACCTCGTGAGGTTCAACAAATCCAAGTGCAAGATCTTGCATCAGGGGCAAGGCAAAATTCACTACCAATACTGTTCGGGGGATGAAAGGATTTAGCATGGCACTGTTGAAAAAGACATGAGGGTACTGGTGGATGGGAAACTGGACATGAGCCAGCAGTGTGTGCACTTATAGCCCAAAAAACCGCCCATATCCTGGGCTGCATCTAAAGCAGAATGGCCAGCAGTGTGAGGGAGGGGATTTTGCCCCTCTACTCTGCACTGGTGTGGCCTCACCTGAAGTACTGTGTTCAGATGTGGAGTCCTCAGTACAGGAGAGACACAGACCTGTTGGAGCACATCCAGAGGAAGGCCATGAAAATAATCCAAGGGATGGAACACCTCTCCTGCAAGTACAGGCTGAGAGCTGGGGCTGTTCAGCCTTGAGAAGTTAAAGCTCCAAAGTGACCTGATAGTGACCTTTCAGTACCTGAAGGGGAGCTACCGGAAAGAAGAGGACAGACTCTACCAGGGTCTGTTGCAACAGAAAAAGGCAAAATGGTTTCAAGCTTAAAGAGGATAGATTTAGGTTAGATATATAGAAATGTCTTTTATAGTGAGGGTAGTGAATCATTGGAACAAGTTGCCCAGAGATGTGATTGATGCCCTGTCCCTGGAGACTGTTAAGGCGAGGCTGGATCAGGCCCTGGGCAACCTGATTTAGCTGTGCATGTCCCTGTTCATTGCAGAGGAGCTGGACTAGATGACCTTTAAAGGTTCCTTCCAACTCCAAGGATTCTACGATTCTATGAAATGATTCTTAAATATAGTTAATAAATCTAAGATTGAACCAAGTAATTATTTTATTGATTATAAATCCAATACTGAAATCATATAAAACAATGCTGAAATCAGCCTTAATAATTCTGAATAATCCTACATAATAACCCTCATAATCCTACACAGCAGTGAAGAATCAATGGCATTGCTTTTAATATTTGTTTTCCTGTTCTCATAGAAGGCAAATAATGTATTTTCAGTGTTTTCACTGTTCACTTACAGTTTGAAAAAAAAAAATCTATCCCCAATTTAGTGCACCTTGATCTGCACCAGAAATGTAGAAAAGTATTTATAGCTGGACAGTATTTATTTGCAGTCTTGCAAGCCCTTCATGAGTTGTTAATGCAATATTTATAACACCATCCTTTATGCGTCACACTAATCAGATTGTATTATATGATGTAGCCCATTCTATAGTCAGTACAGAGTGATGGATGTAGCCAGAAGACATCTAAGATGCCGTTCCCATTAAGGAAAGGTATAGTCGGGCCCACTGGCTTGAAGTAGCCAGGAAATTTTGGCTGGCTGACTTCATAGCTGCCTGTAGCAGTATCATGAATTTCAGAAACATGACTGCAAAATGTGATGGACATGGTTTGTTCCTGAATTGATGTCAGGTTTTGCTGCACACTGTTAAACACACAAATTCTATATTAAAGAGGCTGGTGAAAAAAAAGTAGCAAAAAAGTAATAGGGAAGATAAGCAAAATGACCGTACAGGACAACACAATTGGAATGGTATTGAAAAACATTGAAAAGGTGTCAGCATACACACAGGACTGAATTCTTGTAGCAATGTACATGGAGAACATTTCTGACTGCCTAATCTGACAAGTTCTTTATGTTCAGATCAGCTACTAAGAAAATTTACCTTTCTAGAAGAGTTCTGAGTTTCACGAATATGAACAGTGATTGTGGTACCCCACTGATACTCTGAAAAGAGGCATAGTTTCCAAGAGATTGGGCAGAGGATCGAAGTGGAAATGTTAATCTCTTTGCTTTTGCAAGGACTTGTTTATATTCCTTCTAGTATCACCTGCCTTCTTACTTCCAGTTCTCCAGCAAATATTTAAGAAATATCTAAAATGGTAAAGCATATGTAGCTGCTTCTGGGACATAATGACCTAGGAACTTAAGTTTGGCACCAAGGGAGAAATCTAAAAGCTTAGATACAAGATCATCTGGAGGACCAGCTGCAGCTAAATGGGGGAGCCATTTAAAGCAGGTGACCGATGATTACTGGGAAAGAGGTGTATATAACAATGACTGATGAGATAATTGAAGAACAAGAAAGAAGCAGTGTTATTCCTTAATGTTATTTGAAATTTTAAGATGGTCTTGCATGATGACAACAGTATATATAGGAACATAGCCAAGAAGTCAAGGGACTATTCCCCTCTACCTGGCACTCACAACATCGTGTTTGTAACACTGTGACCATCACAGGACTTTCAAGGGCGAGCAAGACTGCACAACTGAGTGAAAAACTACATACAAAGAATAGTATAATGCAATAACAGTGTTAGATCTGCCTCTGTGACTGATGAGATGATGTTATGGGAAGCTTGAGCAGAGAAGCATGGTTATCCAGTAAATAGATCTTGAACTGGATGCAGCTCTTGACATGTAATTGCAGTTCCCAAGTCACAGATACATAATTTGGGATGATGCTGGGGTTGGATGTGCAGTTTATACCACCATAGGTGGAACCAAGATGTTATCAATACCTATTAGTAGATAAATTTATTAGATAAATTTATCATTTTCCAGGCAATTTCCTTTTGAAAAAGCTATACATCTATCTATCAGAGACATACTCTGGAATGATCATGTCAAAACCATTATTTCTTCTGAGGGATAGGGAGTACATAAATCACAATCCATATCTTTCATAGCACCATTCCTTCATGAACGTATTTCTACTTGCTAGCCATTGAAATGGTAGTAACTGAGGCTTCTGGAAACATTTAATTCATTTAATGATAATCACAGCAATGAAATGATATTAAAGTGACTGTAGACTGGCTTATTCCCACTGACTGCAATTCATCTTCTGAGTTTTCCTCTATGAAATCAGTTATTCCCTGAGCTCCAAATATATCCATTATATGTCAGATTAAAAACAGGTGTACTCAGTAGCTGAATGCTTTTATTGGGAATGCAGGTGGAAGGTGAGACTGATGAGTAATGTAAGAAAATGTGATGCATCTCTTCACTGTGACTTTACTTAATCACTCCCAAACAGGGTAAGAAATGGATTACATTTGTTGTTCTAATTGCAGCTCACTTCCTCTCCCTGAGTGAAGCTATTTGAGTGCTTACTAAGGAACACTGAGTTATGGTTGATATCTGTTATGAAAAATCAATATGACTGCAATAAGAAAAAATACCATACCTTTATCTGCAGATGTAGAAAAGCCCCATTGGACAAATCTAAGAATGCTCAGGTTTTACAGTTTTCCAGCAATATTTTTAGAAGCGAAAAATCTAAAACATTACTTATGCAGCTTTCTCCTTCCCATGGAAAAAAAAAAATCTGAAACAGAACTGAAAATTTTGATTCAAGAGATTTGAACACAGAGCAAAAATTGATCTTTCAGACTAATGCCTACTTATGGGAAAAGGCATTTCAAATCCTCAAAAATCTTTTTAATGAATAATTTCTGTCTCGCTCGTGTGATTAAATGTTTGGTTATTTTTAGTGTGTTAAAGTGTATTTGAGAGACTTCAACTCCTTGCTTATGTCTAATTTCTATCAATTTTAGTATCCATATGTAGGCTAGTCATGATGATGGATTTGACTTTGATTTGATTTTTAAGAGTTTTCTCATTTACTTTTTTTTACCTAGAAATTTACCTAGCTTAAATTTCCTAGATTTACCTAGAATAAAATATAAAGTTGTACATAAACATAAAACCACAGAATCACAGCATTGGATCAAGTAAAGATTGGAAGGGCCCCCCTAACTCCTAGGATAAGCAGGGCAAAATTGCCTGGGGCTCTGAGCTGGGTGGAATTGTTGATTCAGTTGAGGGCTGCAGGCTGCTGCAGCTTCTCACAGGGCGTGGAGGAGCAGCCCTAAGCTCTGCTCTCTGGTGACAGCAACAGGGCCTGAGGGAAGGGCATGGAGTGTCAGGGGAGGGGAGGTTAGGGAAAGGTTCTTCACCAGAAGCTGGTGAGCAAGGAACTGGTTCTCCAAGGTCATGGCCCAAAGTTGACAGAGTTCAAGGAGCATTTGGACAACACATAAGGTTTGAATATTGGATGGTCCCGTGTATAGCCAGGAATTAGACTTGATTATCCATGTAGGTCCCTTCCAAATCAGAATATTGTATGATTCTGTGATTGCGTCCAAGCAGCTTTTGAAGACCTCAAAGGAAGAGACACCACAGCATCTTTGGACAACCTACACCAATGCTCCATCACCTGCACAGCACAGAAGTGCTTCCTGATGTTCAGATGGAGCCACCTGTGTTCCAGTCCATGCCCATTGTCTCTTGTCCTTTTAATTACCTCATGCAGGCTTCAGAAGTGGATGTGGTTCTAAGCCTGATGCTATTTCATTAAAGTTCCTCTTATCAATTACTTATAAATTTAGTCAATGACTCAGGTTCAGACTGAACAGACTGAAGTCTGTTTCTGTCAGTATGATTGTAACACAGAGCAGAATTGTTCTTGAACTACCACACATGAAGTGAAGAGAGAGAAAAAAATAAATAATCTTTATAACATTGCAAAACTTGTGGTGATTCTATCTAGATTGTGACCTAGATGCCTCTAAAATCTACTTTAAAGTCTCTGTCGAGATGTGTCGTAGCAGTGTAGTCTCAATGGTACAGAGGAGGAAAAAACAAGCTGGTATTATCTAGTCACGATAAAATTTTGATCCAGTGAAATAAATTACATATAACAGTAGCATATATATAAATCCTTATAAGATTTCTTGGCATAAGTTGTATAAACATCAGCTGAAATAAGACATTGCCATTAAGTGTGGTTGTACTCTGGCACGTAATGAGAATCTGTGCACACAAGGAACCCCAGCACTGCCACAGATTAATAAGAGAAGGTTAGCACATCAAGTTTGCAGACCATGTAATCAGTAATTTTTTATTTTTTTTTTAAAGTAACTCTTATACTGTCCAACCCAGGCAGCTAAGAGATACAGAGTTTGTATGGACAAGCTGAATGTATTTTGTTCATGGTCATGAAACAGCTCTGTATAGGAGCCATATGCATTTATTTCTTTTGAAACCCTACTTTAGGGCTCTAAGCAAGAGATAATTCTTTCTTACTCCCTTTTATATCAAGAAGAGAATTCATTTGGAGCTGTTCAGAATGCTTGAAAGAAGAGAATGAGCTTATATCAACAAGATTCTTCTCTTCTGCAGTGGAAATGAAGCTAGACACCATAGATAACCACTCAGTAGAAACCACTGAGGCACTCTAAATTGGGAGGTAATTTAAGGCTTTTCTATTAAGGAAATAATGCAGTAAGTAATTGCTTTAATTTTAAATCAAGAAATAAGCTTCTGACTGTTAAATGTGCAAAAGGAAAAAGAAATTAGTATTTTATTGGAAGAATTAGCAAAAGCATTACAAGAAAGAGCTTATTCCTTTTAAATAAATTAAGAAAACAACAACATTAAAAAAGATTGAAGCTCTGATAAATTGGATGTAATATTTGTCTTTTCTCCCCCCTCATCCTATTTTGCTGTTGAAAGCAGTTAAATGGATGTGATACTTCTTTATATAAACCAAATTTTCAGGCTTCAAAGTTTGAAGTTGGAGATGTAAATCTGCACTTAAGCACCTGAGCAGCATCTTCAGATAGCCCAGTTAGCACCCTTGAGAAAGCAGTCTGCTCCCATTAGATGTCTAAAAGCAGATATAGAAACCTACATTTAGAAAGGGAAAAAGTAGCAAGTGTTCCAGCAAGGTCGACAAGAAAACAAGAATCCTCTGTAAGTGCAATATGTTACTGAGTAAAAGAAAGATCAAGAGAGGAGTTGTTCTGGTGCTTAACAAGGAGAGAGCTACGGACAGGTGATGCAAAGAAAAGCCAAAATTTTTACTGCATTTTTTTGCTTCAGGCTTTACTGGCAGTAACAGCGTTCATCAGGAAATTCATTACGTCACCATTCAACGATGGAGGGTAAGATCTTAGGCCAGAAGAGCAGTTACAAGAGCCAATTAGAGAGCAGCTAGATAAGTTAGATGCTTTGAACTGTCTGAATTTGATGAAATTCACTTCATGGTACTGACTCAAACAGTCTCAGGGTCAGTAACTTTGTGAACCCATAAGGACTAGAGAGGCTTCAGAAGCCTGGAAAAAGAAAATGTGTTGTCTATTTTTAATGGATGTAAGGAGTAACCTAGCAGCTGACCTTCAGTTCTTGTGAAAATACTGGAATAAATAATTGAACTGCTTGTATACATGGTACATGCTTATAAGGAGATGAGGAGTGAAGAACAAATCATGTTATATCTGTTCAGTTTCCTTTTGTGAGAAGTTAAGAGCTTCCCTGAGAAGGAAAAAAAAAAAAAAAAAATAGAAATCATGTGGCTAAACTTGAGTAGGACTCTCTTAAGCAAGCTGAGGAAATAAGTCACTGCTGGAAGAAGAGAGTATCATACTGGGGGAGTAGCTATTAAGCTTCACTGCCAAGTTGCAAGGATGTTGTAAGTGGAGTTTCACGGGGTCTGTCTTCAGTCTGCCACCACTCGATATTTCCTTTAATTATTTCAAAAGCATGAAGTGTATACTTATTTAATTACTAATCAGCACCAAGCTAGGAGGGGCTGCAATAAGGTTTGAGAAAGGACTAGAATACAAAATGATTTTGAGAAATCAGCAAAATAGATGAAACCCCACAATTTTGAGAGGTTCCAATAGGAGGTAAAAATGATTCTAACAGCGAGATGATTCTAACAGAGCACAACTGCACCACAAAAAAAGCCACGGTGGGGACTAAGGATGACTGAGATGCAGGCAGGTGAAAGCTCCACTGACTCTTGTGCAGTCCTGCAGTCATGAAACATCTGAGCAGAATCAGATCAGGGCAGTAATTGTCTCCATTCTCAGCTCAGTGAGCATCAGGTAACAGCAAAATATCTGAAGTCAGTCTGGGAAGTAAAGAAGTAAGGATGAACAGGGGAAAGGGCCAGATGCATATCTGCCTGCACCAAGCTGGTGATAACTGGAGTTTGATGCTTACATGGGGCTCCTGAGCCAATGGAACCAGGCCTAATGAGTTTGCACAATGCTACTAATGCACTTAGAGTCTAGCCAAAATTCTAGAAAACCTGACATTACAGGCACTCAAGTTGTTTTGTCTAAAAAAAAAGGTTATCTTAAAGGAGTGATAGCTTGTCTGCAACTATCTAAAGAGCAAGTTCATTCTGTTTACTGTGGGTTTAAATGGAAGTAAAGGAGAACTTGTTTAAATATGGAAAAAACAATTTCTAACAATAAAAATAACTAATACTTAAGAGATTCTGTAGAGCATATAATCTCATTCATCTGTCGGGGCCGTTCTATGTACATTTGATTTTGGCTTGAGAGAAGAAAATGGTCTAAATGACCTCTATGTCTCCTCTAATCTTATTTCCTCTGATTCAGTAAAATGTTGATGAGCATACTCAGTTGAATACAGATATACAAGTAATCAGTGGGATGATTTATAGAATAAGGTACTAGAAGAAGTCTCTAACCCTTTAGTCCTAAATGATTCAAGTAAACAGAAATAGAATTTAGATTTTATGCTATAATTAGACTTCATCTAGAAGAGCTGCTATTTATTAAATTATAACATGTAATTATTGGTACTGAAATATCTAATTCTAGGTGACACGTTTTGAAAATAAGCATTAGTGCTTTGCAGTGTTTTCTCTAAGAGCTTTTGAGATCACAAGTAACTCCAGTAAGAGAAGACATCTTGTTTTGTCATGTGCAATCAAATAGCATACAGATTGCAGATATGATTTTAAAGACAACATGAAGACTGGTTCAAATAAAAATTGTGTTAATCATTTGTGGATCTTTTTGTGGTTGTTTTATCTAGTCACCTTGTTTAACTGACTGAGTTTAATACCTTTAAAAATTTTGCTTTCAATTTTATTATTTTTTTTTTATCTGACTTCATCTTAATGTAATTTAATTAAAAAAAAAAAAAACAAACAACTAGTGATCCCTGTATCTCAATACAAAAACTGTGATGACAAATGCTTTATAAAACATGAAGCAGAATAAAACATATACACAATAAGTAGAAAACAGTATTAGAGTGGAAGATCCTGATCAATCAAATTGACTTGCTTATTTATTTGTTGTCTAATTTGAGCTATTATTATGGCAGTATACAATTCCTCAGAGACATTTATACTACATATTAGCCATGGTATTTAGCCAAGAGCATCTTTAACACATGGTCATGCTCCAGCTGAAACAAAACTGGAATAGCATCATTCTCAATTAATTTTGTATTTCTAAATGTTAGGCATCAGAGCCAAACTGATTTTCAGTTAGGCTAAGCTGTATTTCCTCTGGCCAGCCATGGGTGGACTTAGCAGCTATCTGAATAATCCTGTGAATTCCATTAAATGTACTACTGAGGACTTGATTCTCTTACCTAAATATATGCATCTGGTACCATGGAAGATGCTCTAGACTGTCACCGCTGGTCTCCAGATACCAATCTAGGTGGCTTCAGGTCACCTTAATTCCTATACGTACTAATTTAGGCTGAGGTGTAGTCAGTTTTCATAGAATCATAGAATTGTAGACTGTCTTAGGCTGGAGTGGAACTTAAAGATCATCTAGTTTCAAACCCTCTGCCAGGAGCAGGGTAGCCACCCACCAGCTCAGGCTGCCCAGCATCTCACCCAACCTGGCCTTGAGCCCCTCCAGGGATGGGGCACCCACAAATTCTCTGGGAAGTTGTGCCAGGGCCTCAGTGCCCTCTGATTAAAAAATTTCTTCCTAACATCAAAAATAAATCTAAACTTTTTTAGTTTAAAGCCATTCCCTCTTGTCCTATCACTATCAGACCATGTAAAAAATCAGTCCCACTCCGGCCTGTAAGCTTCCTTCAAGTCCGGAACATTTTATACATTTTACAGTGCATGATTTTGGCTCAGCAATATAAACTTGGGGAGGGAGAGAGGAAGAAAATTATGGCATTTGTCATCCGAAGTACCCATAACATGAGATGAAGCTTTGTTTTCCTTGAAATGTCTAAATATCTGCCTGTTGATGTGTAGCACTTAGTGAATTTTTTATTTTGCTTTGTGCATACAGCTCAATCCATGAGATTTTTTTCACTTTTACCTTTCCAATTCTTTTCCCTATCCCACTATGGAAAGGGGGTAGGGAAGGTGTGAATGAGGTGACTGTGTGGAAGTTAAGAATCCTACCCGGGTTAAACCACTGCGCTGCTGTATCAATGAGCTTTGTGTAGGTTAATATGATGGTGTAAGGTGTCTCAAATGGTAGCAGGCCTGTATTCTGTCAGATAAATCAACTGCTATATCAATGCAATCTTAAGCACCTGGTTATCATTTGGATACGAACATCCACATAACTAAAAATGAAAGAAATTTCTCTTGCTAGGAGATTGATTCAGTTGTTTAAATATAAACCTCTAGTGCTGTTTGCAAATCTCTATGGTGTCCAAGACATATGCATAGGCTGGTAAGACGAGTGTATCCACTTGGATTGACAGCTTGAATCTATCTTTACACAGCAAACATATAAATTAGAAAATATACATTCATTTAGAGAAAAAAAAAAAAGTTGGAAATGAAATAAGAATTTCAGGTTGAGATCACGTGACAGTAAACCCCATTCTTTCATATAATACCACCTACCATTTAATCCCAGTTCAAGCAGACACACTCACAACCCCAGTTTTCTTTCATGTTTTTATTTAAAGTCAAAATATTTTTGCTTTTTTCTGTTTTTTTTTTTTTTCCAGAGGAACCATGGAGGCACTGCAATAGGGCTCAGCAGACTAAAGAATACATACTGTTCTTGTAGCCTTGTTTTTTCCTTCCTCTGAATCTATCTGCTGGTGATATATAACAAATACTATACACAATATGATAACGTTGCAGGTAAAGATGTGATTATATCCCATTTAGGAGTGTTTACATCTGTACTCCTTTTAAACACTGATAATTATGCTTGTGGCAGCATATATCATGAGCTGCTTTGTATCACTACCTGTTTACAATGTGCTTGGGTGGATTGGAAGGGAGTTCAGACACTCAGGATAGGTGTCAACTTTCATCTTCCTTTCATTGGGATACTATTTGCTAATTAACACTTCCTCAGCTAGGCGCAGAAGGACCTTCATCCCCCCTACATTTAGATCTCTGTAGATGCATGCTTGTATGTTAATCATCTTGTGCTCCCTTTATGTTAATGGAGGGAATGTCTCACACAGGCAAGTTTCATCTGCTGTGTTTCAGATATTTGCTTTGAGAAGAAACAGATATTTTGCAGAACTGCCTATTTCTTTCTCCCTGAAATGATAGCCAGAGAACAAACTCTGACAGAGTTTGCAGACAGCAGACAGAGAAGCAGACAGCTGCATTTAACAGTGAATCTAGTCCACAGTGACTGCCTTTAACCACTTGGATACAAATCAGAATAGATCTGTCTAAGCTACCTCAAAAGTGATTAAACACCACCTTGTTCAATTTTGCATGAAAGTGGTCTGAGAGCACGTATATAATCAAGAATCAAGTTTCAACTTGGGAAGGACAATAACTTCTTGCACTTCTCAATCTAGATTGTAAATGAACCAATATTATAAATGCAAACATGCTTAAATGATCTCTGTGTCACCTATGTTCATTAATCACCATGAGATGGAAGAAGTATTTTAAAGACTTAACAACCATCATTAAAACAAACCCATTCCTGTACTTACCAACTTACAGCTGCTAGGCATATAGATGTTCCACATACAGCAAGCCTTTCATTTGGAAATAATTTATGGCCTAATCCAGAAGGCAGGTACAGGCATAACATACAGATTTCACAGGAGAATTGTTCAGACCTAAACTAAATCTGGGTTCAGAACTGCTCCTTTAAACTTATACTAGATTCTTATCACAATGCTGCTATGCTTGGAATACCCTGACATGATGATTGTCCTGATCACCCCTGTGAATTACTGTGGAAGGATCTATATCAACCTGGATTCTTTGTACTATTTATCTGTCTTGAAATAGTTTAGAATTACAGGAGACAAAAGCACATGACTACATGGCAAGATGTGACAATTTGACCTAGCAGTTATTGCATTTCATTCTTTCCAAGCAGCACCAAAATTATCACATTGGTCTCATGTTCTGTGTGATAGAGTCAGTGAGACAAAAATAATTGCAGATCTTTGTATTTGGCATTTATCTAAGGTTTTTACCAAGAAATGACAGACTGTGCTAACCCTTGTATTAAAGCTGCATTTTTTAATATATATTTTTTTTTCTGCCAGAAATTAAAAGGGAAAGAAGTAAAATGCATTGAGCATGACATTTTCATTTCTGTTTAAAGTTTCTTTATAAAGCAGAACTCTGGAAGTGCTATTCCAGTGCTCCCTCATTTATAACCTTTTTTGTGACTCTGGCAAACCTCATATAAACAATCACCACGGAAGATAAATGAATACTCTCCTTAACTCTGTTAATCCTGAAATGCCATTACTGTAGTTCAAAAACATGGACACGGTCTCAGTGCTATTCATTAAAACATTAGCTAACAAGACAAAAGAGAGAGGTTAAATCAGAACTGTGGTTTAGAGAAGATATCACTAACTGTACTACTGGCAAAGATTGAAATAGGCTCACTTGTGGTTGGCATAAGAGGTAACTGATAGTACAGGAACTCCCTGGAAATACCCACTGCAGCAGTGCCATGCTCTCTATGATGATCCACCAGCATTCTTTGTGGATTTGAGGCAAGATGAACAGGTATAGGTCACAGAGGAGTTCTGCGGGTAGAGCTGAATCCACTTTGGTTGCGGACTGCCTTCGTCACAGCAGGGAGCCAATCCTTCCCCTTCCTACTCTATTAAGCAGGTAATTTAAAGTGGCATCCTACAGAACCTCAAGTTAATTGAAAGCGTTAGATGAAAAATGATTAACAGGGCCAATTCTTGATTTTACATAATTTGCATAGGCTTATGGGAAATGTTCTAATCATTTTCTTTCCCACTCTACATTTAGGTGTATGTCTTCCTTATGTATTGTATGCACGTTTTATATGCTGAAAATACTGTATTTTGCTAGGTTTCATGCAGGAACAGAAATTTCTGAGATGTTTGTTGAACACTTTCAGTTATTTTGGAAATAATAATGAAGCAATAAGTGCAAGATTGCTGAAATTATTAAATTGCTATAATTCACAGTGTCTAAAGCCATCAGTTCTGCTTGAAGCCCTATAGTAAACTGTGTAAAGCATCTGAAAAATTGACCTTGATGTTTGGCAGCTAAAATACTTCAAACTGATAAACAAGCACAAAGAAATAAATATGCCACATAAACTATACCACCAATACTGTGCTGTAAGAAGCTGCCTTTTTACTGGTGCAGTCAGATCACCATTTCTGCCTGAGTTAAGATGACATTGAGCTATAATTACTCAAAGTTAAATAACTAAAGAAATATTTTCAGTTTCATCAAGACTTCTGTGGATTTCATCATTTAATTTGAAGCCTCAACAGAATGATCACAATTAAAAAGTTATTTCATCTTGAATATAACCTCCATCTGAAAGATGTTCCCTTTACACACAGTGGGAAATAGCTGTGGAACAGGAAAGTTTCCTGTGGGAAGATACTTATAAAATACAGACACTGAATGGATTAAGTTCCAGCCTTTGAGCTACCAAATTTGATGAAGTGAATCAGAAAGTATTACAGATTTCCAACCCAGTGGCCTAGGTTGGAAAGTTGTTTGAGGAGACAAGTTGGTGTAATTAAATGATCTCAGAGTTACTACCTTAATCCCCATATAGGCTGGTGAGAAAAAGTGAGGAAAATGCAAAGAATTCGTTCCTTTCCCTTCTTAAGGCTGTATGGATCCTCTAGGGCACTGGAGATGTATGCTGCACTGTGGTGGATGGGGATGGATGCACTGCACAAATATTCTTTGAACAGTACTATCTTACCATCTATTCCTTGTGTTTTGTTTTGTTGTTGTTTGTTTGGTTTTGGTGGTTTTTTTTTTTCAGGGAAAAAATAGTGATAATATTTCTCTATACATTTTTTTTTTTTTTATTTAACGAAGGTATTCTTTGTTGCCTGTGGAGACTGGAATAATTATTAGCAATAATTATTTAATTAGCTTTGGATATTCAGAAACAGAAATAATAATGATAGATACTACATCTACCCTACATCTTTACCCATGGGCAAGGCTGAATAAGATTCTGCAAAAAGGAAAAGAATCATACTTCTCTGATTATTTAAGGTGTTTCAGAAGCTTTGAGGTCATCACAGCACTGTTTGAGATTCATCTCTCGTTTTATAAAACTTCCTCAGTGCATTTTTGGCACAATTGTAATATTTTAAAGCAATTCTATACTGAAATCTTTCTAATCAGAATCTCTGGTGAGAATCCCAAATGGAAAAAGAAATCTCAGGCAGTATATTTTTAAAGCATGCAGCCATTCGCAATCTGATTACCTTTTCATATTTTCATACAAAATGGATTAATGTGTCCCCATCTTTATTACATTTTCAACACTTGTCATTTGCGATTAAGCCAACGGTATGAAGATGTATTACACAGCAGCATAAACGGGCACATTAAAATAGGGTGTATATGTGCCTGAGAAGTTAAAAGCAGCTTGATTTGTATTACTTTTACATTAGATGCAATGTATCTAAAAATATTCTACTCTCTATTGAGATTCAACAATCGGGGGGAAATAGAAATTAGTAGATGGAAACTTACAAAAAGGGGGAGAGCGCAAGAGGAAAGTGTTAATTAAACCAGTGTTAGAGACATGGTGCTGTGATAGAGTGTTATGAAGAAAGACTGATGCAGTTTCTTACAGATAACAGCTCAAATCAGAAACTGTCACACAATTGGAAGCATCTGCTCAAGAAGCTTGGTTATGATGGGACAGAACTGATATGGAGGATTCTGCAGAAATCTTTGTGCCTGCCTTACCCTATCTTGCAAAAATATGTCCCCCACTACTCACATACTACTTTTATGCACAGCATATCTTGTTTCTACTTACCCTGCTGTAGAGTCCAGAGCAGTTGTTTCATCATCTCCATAGAGTAGCTTACTCATCTGCTACTGTTCCAGCTTCACTCCACTTTTCCTTTGTCTTCTTTTACATTTAGTTTGTTTCTTAGTGGAGATCTGTACTCATTTTTCCAAAGATAGGCTTACTTTCCAATATGGTATGAAGTTTGTCATTAGGAAACAGAAATAGTTGAGTAAGACTTTTATTTTTTTCCTTATAACAAATGCATCCACTTAAATTTCAGGGTTTGGAATCTAAAAAACCTTTTGTTTGCTTTCTAACTTGTAACTACTTCCTCCCATACAAGCTGAATACACCTAAACACAGCTTGTTACCTATATCCCACTACCAAGGAAGTTGTAAAGAAGAACAAACTGGTCCCATTAGTCTGTGTGAGTCTTGCCATCTATTTCTGGGGGCAAGGTTTTTGCTCAAATATTAACTTTATAATATAGCTGTCAAGAAAGGGTGAAGCTGCCATCTGAAAAACAGCTCACTGACAGATCTACTAGAGCATCATTATAAAATAATTGTACATCACCTCTAGCAAAACTTCAGCTTGGAAAACTCTTAAAACATCTTTTTGCTGCCTTTGCTGTAGTCTGTTACAATAAGTACAGGAAGGAAGGATATTAGTGTGGATTGTATATACTATGGACCTTGCTTCATGGCCTCTCTTATAACAGCTAGAACACTGTTCCTGCAGAAGACATATTCACATGGAAACTGCAAAATAGGGGCCAGGCCAGCTTGCAATTTCAGATTTGTTCAGCCTCAGACTTTTAGGCTATGTAGTTTTTCAGTTTATAGTGCCTTCTCATGAGTAAGACAAGTGAAAAGAGCTCCGAGGACAGCTTACCTTCCCTTTCCAGTGCTTCGCCCACTATGGTCCTACCAAAGCAATACTTGCAGCCAGTTGGTTCGTTGCTTATGCATGTCTGTGCTAGTCAAGTTTTTCATCTTGTACCTCTCTAATTTATCTCTCTGGTACTGAGTTATTATCTCCCCTGTGATTCTCATTTGTATACCTATTCTTCATTCATCATCCATGCCCTCATTGTCTGCCTCCTTGCTTCTGCTGATACCATCAGCTGCCACCACACTCTATGCATTGCACCGTAGAGATTATTCACGTCTGAACTGCTTGCTCTGTGTGCAGGCAATTTCTCTACCCAAATAAGAATTCCTTTACAGCCTTTTGATAAACATTCACCCTCCTTTGCATGCACTGTACCCATTTTTCTCTGAAATCATTCTTACCAGTCAGCAGTAACTGATCATTATGAACACTTTAATGGGACACTTATTTCCTTGGAATTATTTGGGGCTGCTTTTTTTCCTCCTGGATATGTTATCTCTCTGAGGCTATTTCCAAGGGCAAATCTCACGCTGAGGGAAAATTTGGAAAGGGGTACAGTTTCAGTATGGGGAAAAAAAGGAAAGGCAGGACTAGCTGTCATTGGGAATTATGAGAACAAGATTTTAAATCTCACTGCTTTAAATTATTCTAAAAGCCATGGCCCGGAAGGTGTAATTGGCAGGGAAGTGTGGAGTTTGTCAGTGCAGCTCAATAATTATCTAGTCAGAACTTCTGAATGAACTCTTTTTCAGTCCCAGACAGTTCTGCAGCTATTTTATTTCAGCTTAACCATTGTGAAGTATTCATGATTTTGTCTACAATTCTCCATTTTTCAGATGAATAATAAATTTTACTTTACCCACTAATATTGCTGTGGCCTGGATGTTCCTTTTATTATTATTATTATTATTATTATTATTACTATTTTGAAGAAACAAGAATGATTGAGTGCTAAACCTGTTTGGTACAGTACAATATATGGCAACCTGAAGTACCCCACTCCCTCATTGTTTTATTCATATGGTACATGAAAAATGGCATAAATGTATTTCATTGTGTCACCTAGAATCTGTGTAGCCAGCAATAATGAATATGCTTTACTCTTCGGCTCGATAGTGTTTCATTTCTTCCTGACAAGATTATTTGACAAGCACACCCTGCATTGGCAATGTTGTTTATTTTCATAGGCATGTAAATTATCTTGACAGCCTCATAAACATAAATTGGCAGGCATACTGTCCCACAGCAATGCTTGTTAAAATACACTAATGGAATATAATAAATAAATTATTCTAGAGTATTTATAATATGCTAGCATACCATTACATCTTGCAAAAAGAAGGTACAGGGTGAACTGTTACATATATTTCTTACAATTCAGAGGAAGTAGTTGGTCAGTTATTTAGTACAGCTAACTGTTGAAAAATGCACAGATTAATACTTAGGAGTGAATTCAACCCCAAGATGAAGCTGATGTTAATCTAGCCAGTTTACAAATCCTGCATAGGTTTTACTACTTTGCACATGCTGATTGCACTTAGTTCAACTGTGCAGGAGGTTAGGTGCAGGAAAATGCACTTTTATTCAATTATGAGGTCGATTGGTTGATATTTGGTTATTGGGCTGGATACAAAAATTGCATTATGTAAATAATGTACTCAGCACTGGTGAGGCTGCACCTCGAGTACTGTGTTCAGTTTTGGGCCCCTCACTACAAGAAAGATGTTGAGGACCTGCAGTGTGTCCAGAGAAGGGCAACAAAACTGGTGAGGGATCTGGAGCCTCACCAGTCTTATAAGGAGGGGCGGCTGAGGGAGCTGGGATTGTTCAGTGTGGAGAAGAGGAGGCTCAGAGGAGACCTCACTGCACTCTACAATTGCCTGAAGGGAGGTTGTGGTGAAGAGGGTTTTGGCCTCTTTTCCCAGGCAACAAACAGGACCCAAGGAAATGGCCACAAGTTGTACCAGAGGAGGTTTAGGTTGGACATGAGGAAAAACTTTTTCTCTCAGAGAGTGGTCAGGCACTGGAATGGCTGCCCAGGGAGGTGGTGGAGTGGCTGTCCCTGTCAGTGTTCAAGAGGCATCTGGATGAGGAGCTATGAGATATGGTTTAATGGCTTGTGGTGGCAATGGTGATGGGTGGATGGTTGGACTAGGTGATCTTGCAAGTCGTTTCCAACCTTGTGATTCTATGGTTCTATGATTAGGTGTGTAGAGAGTGCCTGGAAATAGGTGTAACTTTGGAAGTATACAAAGAATGAATGCTAATTATTCAGTGTCAGTCCAGGTCAGTGGAACATTATTATTCCTTTCCCTGTGTTGATTCAGCTATTTTTTTTCAGGTTGTTCACAACTCCCATTAAAGATAATCAGAAATTGAAGTTTCCCTGGATTCAAGAGAAAGAAGCTACAGACTGGTCTTTGATCTCTTTGTAGCTGAGGAGAGTTAAGGACACAAACAACAGCAACAGATTTATTTTACCTTATATTGCAAACCCATATCTGCATTAGGCGTGAATCCTTGCTCAGGCTGGCCTTTATGCCTCAGAAATTGAGTCCTCTAAACATCAGTCCTCTCTCTAGGGCATTTTCAGTGCCACCAGAAGAAAGAAGAGCTTTTGGAGGATGAGTCATTTCACCTAATTTATAAGATGATAAATCATGGTCTCAGGGAGCCTATGTTTATTTCTCCATTAAGGAAGCTCAGATGATTAACTTAGGATTTGACTATAAACTTTTAACAAGTTAAAGTTAGGCAAAATTAGTTCTACCTAGGGAGTTGGAAAATTGAAAAGATATTCCCCTCAATATTTTCCCTCATTATATAATCACAATTTTATGAATCAACTGTAAATAACAAGCAACATCTAATCTTCTCCCTGGAGTAATTAAGATTATGATAGCGAAATGAGTGCACAGCACTTGGCTACCTCCTATCTCCTTGACACGTGTCAAGCTGGTGTCACTCCATGTACCTTGCAGGGTCTATATTGACTGCTTTGACAGATTGGATAAGAATTTGCTGCTGTATTTTTCTCTGAAAGCCTGAATTGCTCAGCACTGTAATGAGCTTAGAAAAGTTATCAAATTCCTCTTAATTCTTTATGCACCTTAGTTCAGGTGTGAATTCTGGGCATTGTCTGGAGGTGCTTAAATAATGTCAGGTCCCAAAGACTCCTGAGAACCACTCCAATGGACTGCAATGAACAGGCCCCAATGTGTACCCCCGATATGCCTTTTTGTCCCTGAC
This sequence comes from Lagopus leucura, assembly GCF_019238085.1. Lineage (NCBI taxonomy): Eukaryota > Metazoa > Chordata > Aves > Galliformes > Phasianidae > Lagopus > Lagopus leucura. Next base: position 1,840,996 of record NW_024962252.1, on the reverse strand, counting down.
TTGCTCTCCTACAAGGTGAGCCAGGACACTGCCAGGCAAAATTTGAACTGTTAAAATCTGGTTCTAAAAACACAATATAGAATGCAAGAACATTGTTGTGTTTTCATATTGGCCTGGTTTCAATGGAAAATTTCCTTAAATAAAAGTGACTGCAAAATATTGCTCATAATTTCATTATATCCTAACCCCTTCCCTTACTGAAATAAATATTTATTGAGCTCAACAGGGGGAAGGAAAAATCTCTGGCATTCTCTGTGTGCCACTTTATGTATAAGCTTTCCTATGTCTCATTTCTCCATGACAACCTCATTTGACAGGCAGTTCCTGCTTTGGCAATGTTGTATCGTATTTTCTTAGGCATGTAAATTCTTTTGACAGTCTCATAAACATAAATTGGCAGGCATACCGTCCCAAAGCAATGCTTGTTAAAATACACTAATGGAATAGGATAAATACATTATTTTCAAATGCAAGCAGAAAATACACACAGGTTCATATGATATTTCTGGCACTGACTGATGGGTGATACAATCAATGACAGCTAACAAAATTTCAAAGTTTGTATTTTAGTTTCACTCACTCCAGGTCTGTGGATTCACCCCAGTTGCTGTCTGAACCTTTTGTTCCAGTCCTGGCACTAATATGGAGATGCAGGTGATCTTTTGCAGGATGCTCTGTGCATTTCCAACTTGTGTTTAATATTTTGTTCCCCCTTAGTGTCTTTCTAATGCTTTTCCTCAGTCTGCAAATATCACAGATCCAGGTACCTCTAAGTTGCACAGTGGCCAGCTGCTGTCCTCTGTTGACACATCTGGGCTGTTGCAATAGAAGCAATGCTGATGGCATGCACAGGTAGGGAGATGCCACCATGTAGAGCAAAAGGAAGAAGAAAAGAAAACTTCTGATATCATTGAGATCTAATTCCTCTTTATGGTGAAGAATTTTTTCAGATAACAATAATATACTTCAGGCAAATATAATAAAGTTGTTATCACTAAGATCAATTCTGCAGGCTTGCAATTTCTTTTAATTAGCAAAGTTATTCTAAAACATTTTTTTTCTTACTGTATACCAGTATTATAATAAAATTAGCATAATTACTTTTAATAGAAAATATTTTTCTTCAGCTCTAAGTAACTTGAATAACAGAATTAAAGAAAATCAGTTTAAAAAACAGATATATCAAAAAGTTTCAAAACCTTAGATATTTTTATCTTAAAGTTTGATAACAACAGCAAACCAGATTATCCTTTTGACCTTTCATTTATCATATATCAGTGTCAACATGTTATGTTTTGATAACACTTCCAAAAAAATCTACAGGGATACATTTTTATTTCCATTAACTATCTATATTTGAATTATATCTATATAATATATAGAATTATAGATATTTTATCTAGCGTAATTTTAGTTGTAATAAAGGTGTGGAAGTATTTTTAAAGAAGAGATATTTTTACAAATAAACATTTCTTAAAAAGGAGAAGGAGAAAGCACTGCTAATCAGCTTCAAGTTTTCAGATACCTGTTTTATTAGAGTCTAGAGGAAGTAGTTTCCATGAGGCTGGTCTTGGTGAACATGGTAATTTATCTAGAAAAATAATTAACAAATATTTATGTATATAACAAATATCTTGTGATTTAAATATCAGTAATAGGAGTAACATTTTCATTGGTACTTTGGGAATTTAGAAGCAATATACAGTTGGACTTAAGGTCTTAAGAATCAAATCTTCAATGTTAAAGACAGCCATCTGCAAAGACTTTCATTAGAGAGTGATGAGGTAGTTTAGATGGCACAAGGACCAGCAATGCACTTATGAGCTTTAGATGTTACTCGGGCATAATTTAACTGTGACTTTCTGGAGAACATTTCATGAAAATGTCTTCTGACCTGATTAGGTATTTGAGATGTACCAGCCATCTATATTTTTTGTATAACTGGTTGGGTGGATGACATCTACCTACAAGCTAATCAACCCAGATGCCCACGATAAGCATGAGTGAGAAATAAGCACTTTAGGATGCAATTCATTTGATTCACTTTTCGATCACAGCTTCAGATTGAGATAAATTTCAGCCTTGACATGTCTTCTCCTCTCCTCTGTGCTAAAGAGTCAAGACAACATAGTATATGACTACAACTGATCAGATGAATCTTACCTTGGGTAATTGTATACCCCAAGGGAAGAGAACAGACTGAAGCACAGAGGACCAAAGACTAACACTGTAGATAAACAGTATATCAATATGCCATAGAAGGACAATGGTCCCTGCTCCCCATGCAGTTTGAGGATCATGGGATCTACAATTGAGAGTAGATACTAGGGTAGAGATGTATGTAGGCAAAAGGATTAGGAAAGAAGAGTGTTCTCAATTTATCACTCCCCTACTAAGCACATCTTCCAAAATGGACAATAATCTTGTTGTATCCCTGGAAATGTTGTCTAGCATTCTTTTAAAACAAAATGTAGAACTCTTGTGATGGAGATGAAACCACTGAATTTTCTCTATCCTTTTCAGTGATATATTGACTTGTTTGATTTTCAAATGCTCTTATGTCCACTTTGCAGCTGTCCAAGTTGACACTTTATTCCCAGAATGGGATTCTGGGTATTTTTACTTTTGGTCTAAAATTTTCTTCAACTCCAGAAATGCATATAATTATTTATACATGTGTATATAGACATAATCTAAAAGTAAAATTAGCATTAATTAAAATTTTCCCACATGCTTGACTCATAATTATTCTTCATCAATAAAAAATAAATATAATTAGAGCAAGTGAGAATCATAGGACAGGAATAGTGCAGTGGGCTGGAGAGGAATAGCGCGACGCAGGATAAGAAGAGGAGAGAAGTATTATGGGATTATTTTTATTTTAAAAGGAAATTAAGGCCATTTCTTCATAACATTTATTCCACTGGTAATTTTAAGAAATTTATTTTTGGTGGCACATTAAAATAGATACCTGAAATATGCCTAAATAAGAAGCGCAGAAATAGGTAACAGTGTGTGAAGTACAACTACTGCTATAATGTACAGGAACACGTATTACTTAATTTACAGAAATTGTTGAGAAAGATCCCACAGAGTTCACCAGATATACCACCACTGGCTTTAATCTGTATAAATAAGATGGAATTGTGGTATAATTAGTAGTTCTACTTTGTAATGACAGCAGAAAAGCAGGATGAAAGCAGGCATGAAGAAGATAAGGTAGGAAGGAGAAGGCTAAAGATATGAAGCAATGTAAAGTCAACATTTGTTTGTTGACTACATCGCTTGCTAAAGTTACAGCATTTTGCTGACTTTTGCTTTGAAATAAAAATTTTCTGAAATGTTCCTAGCAGGGCAGAACTCTCTGGCTTTAATGTGTCTTAAAATCCAAAAGACAAGGTTTGTAGAGAGAAGCAATATCTTTTATTAAACTAGCTGATACAGTTATAAAAAGAGACTAGTTTCTAGGGCACAAGAAAAAGGGTTGTATGCCTGAAGCATGTCTGGTTTTCAAACTATAAAGTGGAGTTAATAAAAGATCCTTCCTCTCCCTAAACTGTGCCTCTTTATATCCTTGAATACTGTCCCTAATGATTCTATTACTCAAAAATATGAAAAACTTTGGCCAAGTGAAGAAATATACCCCATATAACATTCTGAATTTTGTTGTGATAATTGCCCAAGGTGAATAGGACAGAATAGGACAGTTATTTAGGAGCATGTATATAATGCACAAAGAGCTCATGATTCTGCGTTTTTCTAATGCCAATGCAGCATTTTCTCTTAATTTTGAATAGAAGTGATGATTTTCAAAGTCAGTATTAAGAGTAAAGTGCCAATCTTAAGATTTAAAAGAGAAGTGGAAGATCACATATTTGCAAAAACATTAAGAGTTCACTGTAGGAACTCTGTTAAAACATTAACCCTGCTATAGATAAGTGGAAGCACATGAAGAGATTTTTTTGGTTATATTTTATTTGTTGGATAAGTGTAGAATAATACTCCTAATACCCCAGGAAACTAAATGTTTAAGGGTCATCCATAAAATATAGGCTTAACACGTTCTAATCCATTCTTTTGTGTTTTAGTTTGTGACTTCCTTTTAAATTCTCATTAATATACTCTTTCAGTCAAATTTCAAAACAAAACAAACTTTGAATCCGTAACAGCTGGTTGTAATTTATATTGTGTTAAAGCTATATTATATCACAGACACTGGGACTTCTAATAGGTTATTCCTGAAACTAAGAACTACTTTCCAGTGCTTGATACTTAGCTTAGAACATGGTTGATGGTTTGTTGTTGTTGTATTTATTTGTTTGTTTCAACAGTCTTTCTAAACAGTATCATCTAGGCCACAGAGAACTTCACAACATTAGATGGACTAGAGCAATGCTCCTATTGCTGTTCACGTGCTTTGTGGCTTACCAATGTGCCACGCACCGATGTTGATGTTACTGTTAGAACTGGAGTCAAAAGAAATTTTTCCATTAGGTCATGTTAGCCAACAACTAAAGCAGCATTACCACAGCAAGAATTTTATTTTCTCAGGATGGTCCAGATGTAAGAAACTAGATCATGGCTTATGAAAGGAGTGAGGGTATTGACTATGCCCTCTGTGTATTCCTGTGCCATTTTCAGGTTGTGACTTTTGATCTTCAATCTGATCTTCAATCTATTAGAAGAGGCAAAGCAGCATTTTAAGATCTTTATTTAGTGTATATCTGAGACAAATGATCTTTAAATAATGTTTGCAGTAAATAACAATTGTAAAAGTCCGAAAGGAGCTTGCAAGACTTTTTTTTTTTGCCAGTATTTCTGAATTTTTTAAATAATCATATAATAATAGAACGGTTTGGGTTGGAAGGGACCTTTAAGATCATCTAGCTCCAAGCCCCCTGCTATAGCCTCTTAAGACCATGTTGCTCACAGCTCCATCCAGCCTGACCTTGGACAATTTCAGGGAGAGGGCATTCACGACCATGCTGGGCAACCTGTTCCAGTGTCTCACCACTCTCACAGTAAATAATTTCATCCTAATATCTAGTCTAAATCTGCCCTCTTCCTGTTTAAAGCAATTTCTCCTTGTCCTATTGCTACCTGCCCTTATAAAAATTCCTCCCCATCTTTCCTGTAGGCCCCTGGAAGGCTGCTATAAGGTCTCCCCAGATTGTTTTGTTCCCTAGGCTGAAGAGCCCCAGCTCTCTCAGCCTGTCCCCATAGGAGTGGTGCTTCAGCCTTCTGATCATCTTTGTGCTTCTCCTCTGGACCTGCACCAACAGCTTGATGTCCATCTACTGTTGGGGGCCCCAGTTATATAAATATGAATGTGAAGATCAATATTTTCCCCACTATTTGATTCAAATCATTTATGGACTTTGCTGTGAACAGTTTCAACCAAATCAAAGCAGCGTTTTAACTGGATGAACCATTTGCCAAAACATTCACTAAGCTTTACAAAGCTTTACAAAGAGTTAATGGAACGGTTTAACAAAGTATCACAGTTATGGAAAAAAAGCTAATATACATTTAGCTAACCATCCTACAAGATAATTAACATGAAAAATCGTAGATTCTTTTCCACTTCTCAGTAAAGATTAAATAATTGAGCGTCACTACTGAGGAAATATAACACTGAGGTTATTTAACAAAATATCCATGCAGGACACAAATTAGAGAAGTATGAACCAGCATAAATATTTTTTTTTTAATTAAAATTTTTAAAATAAATGAAAAAAGGATTGTTTAATGAGTTTTATTTAATGTTTCTCTCTAAATAAGTGCAACATCCTTGATGTAAGTATGAACTGGAAAGAGCTTAACCACTGATAGTGCATAGGTAGCTTTTTTTTTTCTTCTTTATGTTGGATGCCAACTCACAGAAATCAAAGTATTTGTCAGAACACTGCACCTAAAAGCTCAAATACACATGGGCATGGCTTAACTTCACCTCTGCAATCAGAGAAAATAGGCATGTCTCTGCAGACATGTGAAGATTGTCACACACTCAGTTCATCAGTGACCTGAATGAAGCCTATTCAAGGCTGTTCTTCTCCAGAAGCTCACAGCCTTGCTAAAGCTTCTGCTGAGAATTCATGTCATTCTTTGAAGATGGCATATACTATTTAGGTCATGGGAAAAATTGGGAAGGCTGCTGGTGTATATTCTGTTTCTGTGATTTATGATTAAATCCTATAAATATGGTTCTTTTTAGTATATTTTGCAGTTAAATCTAAACTGGATTGCTAGAGGACTGTATGTACATATATATGTGTGGCTGTAGTATAACAAACAGGGGCATGACAGCACTCTGAGAAAAGATCTGAATCCTTCAAAAGCTTCAACCCTCCCTCCATTTCATATTTGCTCAGTGTTCCTCCAAGCTTTTCTTGTGCCAATATCTGTCCTGGCTTAGAGCAGGGACTACTGCATATGCACATGTCTGAGGAGCACTTTGGATCCCCCCAAAATTTTCTTTCACGGACACATCTTCACTATTTCTGAGCGAGGTCTGTATGGTGTCCCTGCACTGTGATCCTGTGTGGTTTTGGATGAAGATAACGTCGTGTCAGCTGTGCTGTGATGTTGTCTAAGGGCCAGCTGCACGGGATGTGGCAGCAGAGGGGGTAGGGGCCATGAAGGGAGCAGAAAAAAAAGACGAAGATAAATGTTCTTGGAATGGAAAGGACAGAGGGGGAGGTTCTAAATTTACCAGTCTTCCCAGCATGCTAATAGCACAACTTGGAAGAATGTGACCGCTACTCACTGCAGCTACAGATTCCTGAACTTCTCATCCCAATGTATTCTGCATCGTTCTTATTTTTTGTCACTCTCACCTAAGTGGTCCGACCTACCACCAGCAGCATAGACTTGGAATTATGTTACCCAGTTTTCCTAAAAAGTGCAGTTCTTAAGCAGTCAGGAGCTGCCTATCTATAGTCCAACTGCCTGATACAAAAACGCAGTGCCACAGACTAAGCAAAGTAAATGTAAGGCAAAGCAGATTTCCTATCAGGAAGTGCAGTCCAGCCAGAAACACATTCTGAGACATTTCAAGCTTCATAACATATTGCTGTCTCAGACATTACAGTAAACACTCTATTAACAGTTTTGTAAAATGAATGCTGACCTCCACGTATTTATTTACTTGTATTTCTCAATATTTCAAATAGAAGTGCTGGATCTATACCTCTTTTGGCTCTGAGACAGCAAAAAGTTCTGAAGCTTGAAATGACTTGTTTTGCTGAGACTGCTTTTTTTTGCTGAAATATCATCTTATTTTACACAGTATAATATTGATGCATTTTGTATCCGCTTAAGAGAAATTCTTGATGAGCTGTGTTCCTAAGTTACTTTTATTCATTGCTTCAGTTTACTTGCTCTCTTCTATTCTGGGAAAAGTCAGTGTCATTTTTAACAGACGTACAGAATTACGATTATTACTTTCTTTCAATCGTGGTATTTGATAATACAGAGAAGAGAGGACAAATAAGGGGGAGTAAATGATAAACGGATCAATTTGTCTACCTATCTGTCCATTTATCTAATCTATCCATTTATCCATACAAAAATAAATGAACATGGGGAGATTTCACTGAAATTCAGGAAATATGAAATGAAAAAATGGAAGATTACTGCATTTATAAATCCGTGGCCTGTTTATTCCAAACTATCATCTCCTGCTGTTGCCAGTCAGAGGGAGTCCCTACCGATATGAATACAGCATGCCTTCTTCACAGTTTGTTCAATGAGAGATTGGAATTTTTGATGCTTTGATGCAATAGGAGATGTAGCAAACATGGAGTTGTCCATTCATCTAAGCAGAAAAGTACCAGAGTCCAGACCTTAAAATTATTTCTGCTTTTATATTATTATTATTATTATTATTATTATTTTCTTATTGGCATCATAGGCTATGCCAAAATTAATACATTAAATGTATCTGGAAACAATCTCTGGTTTGTGTGAGGCATGTTCACATCATAAGGAAAAGTTTCATGTGTATGTTCCTCTGGGCATATAACTAAAGTGTTCTTGAGTTCTAATCTGATACTATTCAGCTCATAACTTGCATAATTTTTTTTTAAAAGCATAAATTAGGTCTTTTTCTCTGTTGCTATGCTGGCAAAATTTAAGGCTTTGAATTACTGCATTATTGCATCAGGGAATTAAGTGCTATATAAATGTATTTCATGACTTCTCATGTTCTTCTTCTATATATTTTCCTAAACTGAGTTGATTCAACTTGCAAGAAAGAGAGATACCCAGTCAGTCAATCCAAGAAGCCAGAAATGAACCAGAGTGGTTCATTTGACTTGTGATTAAGTTATTCAGTTTTCTACAGACAAAAGTGTGTAAGGATGTGATGAAGACTGTACAGCATTCCTCAGGCTGGGATTGCTCAGTCTTTTGGATTGTTTTGAAATAAGCCCAAAAAATACTTTCTGCCCCTGGAATTGCATCAAATACTTTTTCTACCACTGCATAGCATTGCCTTCCTGTGGTTTGTGGGGAAAAAAATAAATAATTTAAAAAAACAAACAAACAAACAAACAAAAAAAAAAAAAACGCAAAAAAAGAAACAAAAAACATATAGTGTCCCTTATTTACCATTTACCAACAGACCAATATGATTCTTATAAGATACAGAGTGCTAATGCACAAAAGGTAGGATTTGTTATCCCCATAGTGTTGCAATGAGAAACACCTTTGGCTTTCTTTCTCCCTTCATATTTCTCTATGCATGCAGTGAGAATTTTGAGGTATATTACAGCCAATTGTACATTATCAGATTTTAGCCATACTTTATATTTGTTTGCTATTCCAAACTGATGAAGTGATGGTTTAAATTACATAGGAAACAGTCTGATTTTTTGTGGGATTACTTCAGGTTAAAATCTAAACTCACAAAGATGTCCCTGTTCTGGAAAAAAGCTTTCCCAAGTGTCTAATCATAAACATTACAACATGCTGTCCTCAGTTGGGGCATTTGCAAATGAGGTCACAGTCATAAATAAGAGTCTCAAAAAAAGTATTTGTGTCAGAAGAAATCCCAGAGGAAAATCAAAGTCTTAAGTTAAAATGACAGCGCATACAGTATCTGTGCAAGGTCACTTACTCGTTAGTATACATCTGATGAGTCACATAACTGAAGAAAAAAATGTGTGAGAGGAAGACAGCACCAGAGTTAAATGTCCTTCAAATAGAAAATTTCTCCCTCGAAGCTTAGAGTTCTATTTGAAGGGAAAAAAATAAAGTTCAAAAAGGACAAACTCCATAAATGAGGAACCTATTCTGGAGTTCTGAATCTCTTGCTTTACTGCTTGCTAAAATCTAACATTTCTTCAAAAATAACCTTAGACAAAGTCTATCAAAATGTGAAGTAATAAATATATGATTTTTCAAGACAGGGGAATCATTGCGGAGTATAAAATCCCAAATGCTGTCTGTATAATGAAAGAAAAACTTCAGTCCAGCTGAGAATGCAACTTAAGACACATCCTTTTCTTAAACGGACTAATTTATTTCTTTCAAAGAAGTTAGTCTGAGGATCTGAAAATCACACTGGGACTGATTCTGCCACTTAGTTCTTCTCCTAGTCATATTGCAGATACAAAATGCATATCACTACAGATAAGTTTGTTCAGTCTGATAATTACACTCTAAAGATTATAGAGCAAATCAACGCAAGAAGGTTGACAGAACACATTCTTCTAAAACAGAGAAATCCAGACTTCAGGGGCTCCTGGCATGCAAAGTTAAACTACAGATGTTTTTTATTTTCCTTTTAATATTTTCCTCTGAAATTTAAAAGTACTGATTCTTTCAAATTGCTGCAGTGATTTGTCGCTGTCATTCACAACATCAAACCATAACCTTAATGGTTATTTACATCATTTGCTGCGTGCTGTGTTTTTATAGTTCCATTTGTCTCAAGGCAAAGTGATGTAAGACATTCATGGGCATAAAAGAGTGTAAAAGAGAGAAAGTTTGATCAATAGGACACCTTTGTTGTTGGTAAACATTGTCAGAAAATGATCAGTGTCAGTGCTCTAAGTCAAAGAAAACTAATAACATGAGTTGTAGGCTTCCTGGGAGCATTCCAAGTATTTATGTAGCATTCCAAAGGAAGATCTGTAAACAAGACTGGAACAAAAATACAATTTTATTGATATTCACCTGATTTATGTTTACAGCATGTGTTGATAATAACCCTATTTGTCAGAGAGTCCATCATGAATACTAATTTAGTGTTACCGAGTCTCAACCAAACACGTGAGCTGTATGTGATGGTGTACTCCATACCTTCTCATGTAATAACTTTACAGTGACAGGAGTCTCAGATAAAGAAATTGGAGGACATTCACCAAGCACTGAATCACACACACAGAATCACAGAACTGCAGTGTTTGGAAGGGACCTCTGGAGATCATTGTGTCTCACCCCTTGCTAAAGCAAGTTCCCTACAGTAGGCTGCATGGGAGAGGATGTTTACAAGTGAGTTTAGGAGTGCATGCCATTCATAAATGGACTTTGGAGACTATTAAGTTAGCTAAAGACTTTTTTATGAAACATGAATAAGGACTGTTTATAATGACTTATCAGACACTTCTGTTTGACAAACTTATTTTTCAAAGAACATCTGAAAATCCCAAAACATCAATTGTACATAACATTGTTACATTTCAAAACTTTTTGTCCTAACTTAGAGAATTTACTAAGATGCTTCCTGTGATTAAGTTAAAGAGAGATAAATAATATTTTTGTAAATATTAGAGTGACCTGTTCAGAATATTTTTCATGACACAGAAAAAAATACATTTAAAGTTTAGCATGCAGCGTAAGGTGAAACAAAATGGATCAGCAACTATCAGCAATTATGTGTAATTTTGGTAAAATTGATGCACAACAGCAAGGCATTCATTTTGTCTAGTCAGTATATTTCAGTGAAGAAAAAAGCTCTGTTTTAGGAATAGATGAATGTTATTAAAGTGATAGAGGGAAACCTGAATAAAGAAAGATTAGGTGATGTGTCTAAGCAGTAAAATCCAGAATCTCAGCTTGCATAAATCTTTTGAGTAGGTTCTGAGCAATCTATTCCAGCTCAGACCTGACACCGATTTTTTGCTCTGTTTATGCAGTTAACCCACTTTAACTCAATAAAATAAAATAAAATAAAATAAATCAGCAAGATTTATGCAAAATAAACAGTGTCAACAAAAACTTAGTGCAGCACTCCCCATGACTTTGCCACTAATTAAAACCCTTGGGAATGGGCTAGATCTTGACTGTGTTCTGCCCATGTGAAATAGATAGTTATGCCCAAGCCCAGTGAAATATGACTGGCTAGATATCTCCAGGGAACCCTGAAGTAGTATAGTGTTGGGAAAGGCATTCCCACTTTCCCAGTGTTGCAGGATTATTGACTTATTCTTTACTGCTCCTTACTCTTGCAAAAGTACTGTGGGCAGTATTGGCAGTCTCATTAAGACTGGATGTGAAACCATTCTCCTTAGGTTGTCTCACATGATGTTGTACAAATGGAACTGATAAAGTGCTCACTTGACCTTACTGATAGAAAAACATTCTTGAGAATACCTTTTCTTGGATTCAGATTATGTCATGTTCCTGTGTCAAAAATGAACGAACAAACAAGCAAGCAAAAAACAAAAATAATTATAAAATCTTTACTTGAACAGAACATACAGTCTAAAAAGAAATGCAGGTATAGTATATAGGTATAGAGAGATCACAACTTTGATATTATTTTTAATTTACAGGAAGAGGTTTTTTTTATTTTTTTTTATTTTTTTTTTCCTTTTCCTACTCCTTTTCTGTATGTCCTTTTTCCCTGAAAACTTTAAGCCACATTGGAATGGAGTGCCCCAAAACTGCAAGAGGTCAGAATCCAAGGCTCTGCTAATAATCTGCAGCTCCCACTGCCTTCATCTGGAGTTTTTAGTGCTCAAAGATTTTGAAAAACAGGCTCCTGTTCAAAAGCAGCCGGGGAAACAGTGCACACTGATAAATTCCTTTCTGGCTGAGCCTAGCTTTGTGCTGGAGTATTAAATCTGATGAGAAAAGAGGAAACAAATTCCATTCTTTATCATGGAAACAGAAAACTCTAGCCTTCATGAAAACTGATACATTGATAGTTGAGAATTAAAACAGTACTTGAAGGGGAGAGACAGATGCATAATGCATTTGTTACTAAATCTTAACATTGTTTAAGGTTTTGTTTGTCGGCTTAACGCAGCTGAAAGGCAGCAGGTGAATACAAAAGATTGATCATTGGATTTCAAAGGCAAAGACCAATGTCTTCTGGTGGTTGTACTGGATTTCTAGAGTGAACTGTTTAATGCAAGTAGAAGCCTAAAACTACCAATAGTGACATCTGGTGGTGCCTAGAAATGTCACTTTAGAAAGTAATTCCTTTCTTGATGTGAAAAAATTGGTAGATCATCAGTTTTATGATCTGACATTTTTCAAGCTAGACTTAAAGGAAATCTTATTCAAGATTTCCAAGATGGAAATTTCCAAGATGGCATATCAACGAAGACCCCTTCCTTACTTCTGCAGATATATATGTCACTTCAAACCACACAAAGTTATAGCGTGGTCTCCAGTTTATACATGTATGACTGCATGTTGAGAGAACGGACTGGCTCACCAAACGCTTCTTAGGCCCTCTTTATATTCCTTCTGAACTCTGTGAAAAATCTGTCATTTACATGCATGGTGATTCAAATGAGGGATGCTACCACCTATAAAGAAATAAATGGCCGCAGACAGAGTGTGGTCATCAATGGCTCTGTGTCCAGGTGGAATCTGGTAAAGAACACGTTCCCCAGGGGTCTGTCTTGGGACCAGTGCTCTTTAATGATAGAATCGAGTGCAGCGTCAGCAAGTTTGTTGATGACCAAGCTGAGTGGTGCAGTTGACATGGTGGAAGGAAGGCATGCCCTTCAGAAGGAACCTCAACAGGCTTGAAAGATGGACCCAGGTGAACCTAATGAGGTTCAACACAGCAAGGTTTTGCACTTGGGCTGGAGGGATCTCAGGCATCTATAGAGACTGGAAGAGCGGTCCTTGACAGCAGCAGAGAAGGACCTGGGGTTCTTGCTCCACACAATATCAGGGCCAAGTACTTCATCTGTCCTCGTATTTGGCCATTGCAGTAAACCAAAAAATCACAGAATGGTTGAGATTGGTAGGGACCTACACAGATCATCTTGCCCAAGCCTCCTGCTCAAGCAGGGTCCCCTAAAGTATGTTACCCAGCATGTACCACTTGTCCAGACAATGTTTAAATATCTGCAGGGAAGGAGATTCCAGTAACTTCTGCAGGAAATCTGTGCCAGTACTCAGTCACTCCCAGAGTAAAGGAGGTTTTTTCCTCATGACTATGACTACTGTGATATCCTAGTATTGGTTCTGGTCAGGAAAAGAGACTTGTGATATAAAGAAAAAAAACAACCAACAACATAAAATTCTTGAGTGTACGCAAAAGTTTTTATATATGACTTTATTGAGAATATATTCATTGGATTCTAGAATGTCCCGAACTGGAAGAACTGTGTAAAAATTAGGACCCTCCCCTGAGACTGCTGGGGTGGCCATCAGGGACAGGGAGGTGATTGTCCCCTTCTTCTGCTCTTGTGAGGTCCCATCTCGAGTACTATACCCAGGTCTGGAGCCCCCAGTAAAAGAAAGCCAGAGAGCTGTTGGAGAGGGTTCAAAGGAGAGCCACGAAGATGATCAGGGGACTGGAGCATCTCCTCTGTAAAGACAGGTTGAGGGAGCTGGATTTGTTCAGCCTGGAGAAAAGAAGGCTGCAGGGTGACCTCATTGCAGCCTTTCAGTACCTGATTGGGAGCCTTAACAGGAGCAAACAGGGGGGACTCAACTCTTTGAAAGGGTAGATAACTGCAGGACAAGGGGAAAAGGTTTTAAGTTGAGGGAGGGACAATTTAGATTGGATGTCAGGGGGAAGTTCTTTACAGAGAAAGTGATGAGGTGCTGGAACAGGCTGCCCAGAGAGATTGTGGATGTCCCATCCTTAGAGGTTCAAGGCCAGATTGGATGGGGCACTGGGCAGCCTGGTCTGGTATTAAATGTGGAGGTTGGTGGCCCTGCATGTGGCAGGGGTTTGGAGATTCATGATCCTTGAGGTCCCTTCCAACTTGGGAGGTTCTGTGATTCTGATCTTACTCTACCCTTGAGCTTGTTTGATCTCAGGGGAGACCTTATTGCTCTCTATAACTTCCTGAAGGGAGGTTGTAGTGAGCTGGGGGTCGGCCTCTTCTCTCGTGTCATTAGTGATAGGACCAGGGGGAATGGTTTCAAGCTACGGCAGAGGAGATTCAGGCTGGACATGAGGAAGTATTACTTTTCAGAAAGGGTGGTCAGGCACTGGAATGGACTGCCCAGAGAGGTGGTGGAATCACCGACCCTGGGGGTGTTCAAGGAAAGACTGGATGTTGCGTTGAGGGACATGGTTTAGTAGGAGCTATTGGGAATAGGTGAACGGTTGGACTGGGTGATCTTTTAGGTCTTTTCCAACCTTAGTGATTCTATGATTCTATGATTCTATGATTCTCTGATTCTACCCTGTGGTGGGGTTGAGCTCTGCAATTTCTGTGATCCTTGTGTTCTTACATGCTGCGTTTTGGTGTTGTTCTCTTGTCATGTTCCTGTTTTCCTTAGAGTACTACTGACTGTTGCTATGTCTAGTGAGGGCTTCTCAGAAGGCATCACCTTGAAACATGTGCATGTGAATGTGCCCACATCCAGCAAAGTAATGTATATGATTCAGTACTTCTGTCTGAAACTTTGGTATGAACAATTCTCCCATCATTTCTTTTCCCAAAGAAACAGTGTCTACTGAACAGAGAAACATAGGAAACAAACAAAAAACAAAAGAAAAGCAAAAAAAAAAAAAAAAAAGAATCTTGGGTTCATTGAACACTGAACATTTGTATTAACTTGCAAATAAAACAGACACATTACTCTGTAGTCTTCCCCGCTGTCGAGCTGCTGCACCTGCTCAAGTACGAAGTTTGGACACTTTTCAGATTGCTTTACTTCCCCATGCTCCCTCAGCTGCCTCACCTCTGATCTCCTTTCAGAGGCAGTTTCTCAGTCTCCCAGGGATAACCACGGTGCACAGTGCTTTTCTCCTGGAGCTGGCAGAGCTTGAGGAGAGTGGCAGCTTTTCAGTCCTTTTATAAACACTTCACAACCCTGTCAGTAAAAAAACAGTGCGGAGCCTTCACAGTGAGGAGCAGAGCAGGTTTTGAGTTAATAGCTCACTGATCCTCAGATTTAGGTGAAAGCAGCAACCTGTGAGTTTGTGCCCAAACGGCACAAATGTTGGGACGGGAAACAAATATTTCAGACTCACTTCAAGACAGATTCTGAGTCCTCCAGGCAATCCTTAATGCCTATATTTATAATTTCCTCACGCATTTATTTTCTGATTGACTCAGTTCTTGGGGAATGCGTGTGCTTGATCTGCCAGGCAAAGCGCCCAAGGTGAAAATTTTCTTTAGAGTTTCAGAAATACGAACTGTCACAGCTGAATTCCAGATGTCTCTGGGCCTTCATAGCTGAATTGCTTTTCCCTGCTCTTGTAAGTGTGGACACAGAGTACTCTGATTTGAATCTATTTTTCTGCTCTATAACTTCTCTAAATGTAAATAGTGTGGTATAAAGAATACAGATTACACTAAAAAAATACATGGTTTCTGCCTCAACAAAACCTTCATGCAGCAGGTAGAATAGTGTCCAATTAATTAAGGACTTTGACCAGTATTTACTGGCCCGCTGAGTTGCCTTTAATCCTTAAAAATTCTCACCCCATCAAAAATAAACTTTGACATGGACTGTAGAGGAGTTGTGAAGAATCTTTCTCAGCAAGTGCATCAACTGTTTAAGTGAGAAACTATTTGTCATAATTGCCATATAGAGCTCTATATTATGGAGTTTACATTTACAGCCAAAAATTTAGAAAATACACTGAGTAGGTAGCTAATTTAAAGATTAGTTGCATTGCCCTTTTATATATTACCTAAGACGTAAAAACTTTGCTTTGCAAGTTACAATATAATAGAACTCTTTCCTTTTGATCACAGATGAAAATTTTTGGCAAAGGAAATGAATCCAGATGGAGATTAACAAAAAAAAAAGCCTTTTCTATTTTTTTTCCTGCTGACAAGTATACTGAAGTTCATTGTTATATTAAATGGATTACAATACCAATTCCTGAGTTCCTGCTTGAAACAGACAACAAGAGGAGCTGCCTCAGCAAAAAGTAGTTCTTGGATAAGCTGTTCAGCGATTTTCTTTTTTGCCTACAGGCATGAGAGATTGAAGAGTTTACCTTCTTGAAACTGGAAGCAGACTCCTGCCAGTGGAGTATTAGGGGTTTGTACAATAACTGCAGCAAAGAGGAGACAGCAGAGGTAAAATGAATACACAAAGACCTTGGATTGTGTGACTGCTTAAGAAAGTTTCCCCAAAGCTTTCTATGGATACTTTTGATATTGGAGAAGGAAAAAATTCTTTTGCAAATGTCCATACACTAGAATTCACAAGACTTGGACACATTTTGCAAATTTGTCAGAAATTTACACTGTCAATTCTGGTAAAGAACTTCAGATGAGAAGAAGAAAAAGAGCACCTAGGAGCTTAAAATTCAACTTGAATAGAAATTAAGCACATACATCAAAAGAAGACATCCAAAATCCATTCTTGTACCTGCTAGGGTTATAGAAACAGAGCACCACATAATGGTTGGGTTGAAAGAGACCTTAAAGACCATTAGTTCCTACTCCCCTGCCCTGGGCAGAATCCAACCTGACTTTCAAAACCACTAGGGAAAATTCATCAGGATACTGATGAATTCAGCGATCTTTAAGTCTGAGAGAGACATCAAGCTTATAACTCACATCCAAAAGATGCGGATCTTTTAATGGCAAAAATCAACTGTATGAACGTCAGACATTGGACATGCTCAGGTATGCTATTACTTCCCACAGGCTCTTTGGTTTTCTCTGGTTGGGTATTTTTATTTCCTACAATGACTGTGAGGTAGGGAACTTCAAATTGAGGGAAAGCATAGGTTATGGAGGTCAATAATGCCCATTGTAGTAAGACGATGCTAATGTCATAACTCATAATGAACTCACAGATACAGCAAAATGGGCCTGATGGATCATCATGTGACGGTAGCAAAATTATTTCTACAAGTTTTCCTGTGTTATTTTCTTCTTAATTTAATATGTGGTCAATTTGGTAAAAATGATTGTGTCAAGACAGAAGTGCCTACTGAACTGTGGCTTGAGAGGAACTTTGCAGAAAGGAGAGGATGGGGAAAAGTTCAAAGAGTACAGGGTGACCAGGCAGGAAGAGATTCAGCAAACTCGTATGGGTAACAGTCCTCAAAGAAGCAAGTTGCTGGCTTTTGGTGAGAGTAGACCCAGTGATAAGCCCTCAGAATTTGAGATGGTAGCACAGAATCTGTACAGCTTCACAGCTGCTGAAAACTGTTGGTTTCAGAGCAAGACAAGGACTTGTCTTGGAAGGATACTGGACGAAGTGTTGCATCCCTCTTTTTGAACCCTGTTGCTGTCACCAAGAATTCTACCTGTGTCACAGAATCAGTAATTAAGTATTTTGTATCCAGGTATGACCTACGTTGTTCTGTTTTTCTTGCCATACGGTCTTTTGAGAAAAGGTGGAACTGTTTTAGAACTAATGCAGAAGTTTTCTAAATAAAAAGAATGAGAAGAGAGACGTAAGTACGGATTTGTTCTCTACAACTCCCTGATAGGAGGCTGTGGCAAGGCTAGAGTTGGCCTCTTCTCCCAGGCAACAGCAACATGATGAGAATTTATGGCCTCAAGTTGTGCCATTGGAGTTTCAAGTTGGATATTAGGAAAAATTTCTCTGAAAGAGTGGTTGGGAATTGGCAAAGGCTGCCTAGGGAGGTGGCAGTCACTGTTCCTGGAGATGTTTAAGAAATGTGAAGATGTGGTACTGAGGGACATGGTTTAATGGGCAATATTGCTGGTAGGTGGACAGTTAGACCAGATGATCTTAGAGGTCTGTTCTGACCTTAATAATTCTATGATTCTGATATGGGATGGATGCTTTTTCTCTGAGGCAGGTATAGCAAACAGGAGACATTTCTTATGTCAGGACAGATAAATTCATGGTCAGATAATTTAGTCTTGGGCTGGGAGAGGAATAGGATTCTGAATCTGTCTTAAACTACTACTAAATGTGAGCTCAAAGAAATTTCCAAAAGAATTGCAATGACTGAGATGGAAAGGCAACTGTTACATATAATCCATAATCGAGTTCTCTTCTTCTACAAACCATCATTTCATTCTGATTTGATAGATTAAAGATGCTTCTTTTAAATCATGTATGGTATCAAAGTGATTCTATGGCATTATGACAAACTTATTTCCCTGTCAGACTGACAAATATGACAGACTGAAGTGGCATGCCTCTTTATATACAGGGAGAGACTCAAAAGTTGGGAAACATAGTCTGCACACCACTTCAGGCACTGACACTGAATTAGAGTAAACCAATTTCTTTCTATAAACTGCAATATCTATTCTTTGTACCAGAGACAAAGAAAATTCTGATGCTCAAGCAAATAACACCACTGTCATCACATAGGCTTTGTTCAGGACTGGATAACTTTATCTGAGACCAAAGGCTGAGCAGGCACATCAGTGTGACAGTGGGTCTTATCAACAAGTATCTGATGCTGATACAGCATTATAGGTCCTGTGCTAATCACTGCACTGTCTTCCTTGTCTTAGCAGATAGAGAGATCAGTGCTACATCAGGCTCTGTACAGTGCATTCTCACCACTTAGATTCAAACTCACCTTGAAAACCGCATCCAAAATCTATGTTTTCCGGTAGGATCCGGGTGTTTATGATGAGCTGCACAGTTCTAGGCTTTAGATAATCAGAGAAATCCAAATTCTATTTGCTCACAACAAAAACTAAGCATTTGCCACTTTGTATGTTATACCTATTCCATGGAGATAACAGTTCAGAAATAATTCATTTTAACCATCAACTTGCTAAGAGGAAATCTGCATATGGTTTTTTTTTGAGAGATGTTAGAGGAGCCACTGAATTCAGTGAGTATTTTAAAGTACTGAGTAGATGAAACAGTTTCCAGAAACTTAACCTGAAAAGTTGCCTCGCAGTATACTTCTAGAGTCCTAAGTTTCCTGTTAAAAGTAAGACTTCAGTATTTAATCCCATAAAAGTGTGATAAATGAGTACTTGTGAGAACTGCACATGACTAGATTGAATTTCTGGGCTGGTGTTTTCCATGATGACTGAAGATCTTTAATATTACACTGGAGAACTTCAATGCAGATACTGGTGTATTTTGTTCATTATCTACAGACGGGTTTACATTCACAATTTATCCTTTAAATGTGATTTTTAAAATATGATAAAATAGAAACAGATCATCATTCAGCAAATTTTTGAAAATAATAATCAATCCAAAAATTACAATTATTTAATTAAGGTAGAATGAATGCTTACTGTGGAACAATATATTACTAATAATTGGAGCAGGTGGACAAAGTGTCTTCATAAATCAGTAACCTTAAATACAAATCAGTTACTTTGAAGGTTAATGAATTTTTTTGGTTTGTTTTTCAAAAATCATGAAGATATTTTCGTTAATACTTCAAACTGTTTGCAAAACAGAGCAACCAGAAGGAAACAGCCAAAAAATGAAAAAACAAACAAACAAACAAAAAATAAATATATGATACCACAGAGTAGCTAAAGAAATGGAGTAAAGATATTTGTGACACAAAAATAAGCAGAGTGTATTTATGACTAGAAAGATGTGGAACTGTTCTAGCACATTTGTGTAGTTAGGATACTAAAAAGACCCAACTGGAATTACATCTTCTATGGCACTTCAAACTAATTGAAGCCAGGAATTTTCATCAAAGATATTTGGTGAAACACTTAGGTGGCAAAGATTTCTGAAAAACAGAATGAGAATCTTTCCAAAATATAAACTATTGATTAAGCTGGTGCTTGAAATGCTTGTCTGCAATGTAGGATATCGTGGAATTTAGACTTTTGTTTTGTAATTAGTGGAATGAAGACATTTTCATTTAATTCCAAAAGAGTGAAGAAATTGAATATTATCATATCGATTACTTTTTTCCCATCAACACACCTTCCATGCAATCCTGACCAGCATCTGTGAAATGCACCAGTGAGTTCCTTGGGGCATCCTACGGATGGAAGTAACACTCATGCCATATGTTTTCTGTGGCAATCCTTGGAAGAGTGGGACAAATCAAAAACAGTTTATTATTTTGGAAAATATACTTAGTACAAAATATTTTTCATGCAAAAGAGCAGGAATGAAACAAGTGTCTGGAAACAGATGATTAGACAAGTTTACAGCAATAGTGTCAGAGTTATATGGTTCTCTCATATAATAAGGTCTAATTTAGGGAAAAGAGATTGACCTGTTAGACAAAATTTAAATATGTGATTATGATTCACACAGGAGAAACTGTGTATCTAAGAAACAGAATGAAAATCCCTTGCTTTCTTCCTATCGCATCTGAAGTCAACTCAGTTCTTTTCTGTCTTATAAATACAGCATCTCATAATAAACAACCCCAAAGCTAAAAATTAACTAGACTCAGCTGTGGCATTACACAACAAATTGATTAAGAATTGTCATATAGATAGAGGCTTAGTTAAGAGTTGACTTCCTTGGTTCCTTACAGAAACACTGAAGGCCACAGTCCGGTTCCAGAGCCTGAACACCATTCTCGCAGAAATAACTTTAAGACTCTGTTGCTTTTGGTCTTCTGTGAGTCCAGTTGTCTTCTTTTCCAGATTATCCTTTAGTTAGTTCTCATGTAGTCTTACTTTCATACTATAAAGGTAAGCAATTGACAGAACCTCTGTTTGCCGCCAAGCTTATGCTGCATTGCCTCCTACGCTACTAACCCTAACCAGGTCAGGACCAAATAACTGCACGTACACAGCAATATGATGAACAGCAAAATGGCGTTTATTGCATGTTAGCCCTAGCTTATATACCTTATGTGCTTCGTCTACGCCCCTAAAGCATGTGCCAGACCTCAGTCATAGAGCTGGGGAGGAGCTGCCACATCACATCCCGTGGGGGGTCTCACAGTCACCTACAACAGCTTACAGTTTAAAATCTGTGACTATCTTCATAGATGTAATTAACAGCATTCTGGATCCAGCTCTCTGCCACAGTTGTCACCACTGAAGCAGAAGACGTGTCTGATCTGGAGACAGAGAGGTGATGGAAAATTCTATCTGAGCTGTCTTTAGCTACTTTGAATTTGTAGTAACAGAAAAGATGCACACTGTGCATTTGCTCCATCCAAACAAATTAAGCAGCTCTGCTGTGATCACTCTTAGAACCTTACTGTCTCAACTTTGCTATTATTTGTACTTGAGCAAACAGAGGGCTAAATGTGTTCCTCCTCTGTTCCCTAATTCCGATACACTGCTAATGCCTAGAATACCTCTATGAAATCGGTGCTAGTCTTTGAGAGCCTTGGCACACATATTTTATGTACCAGCAACAGAAGGCAGGAGGTGCTTGTAGCACCTAGGTTGTCCACCTCTACATCACTGAGTTTAATTCAGCTGTTCCTACATTCTGTCAGTGTTAGAAGAGTGGCATTCTTCATATGAAGACTTCGAAAGATATTAAATTCAGTTCTCCTACTGCATTTTGATTTGAATCACACTAGGTTAAAAATATGAACTTTAGATCTAAATTGAAAAATTCAATTTGATGTTCACCCCCTGATGTTCTTCATGCCTTTCTCTTTATTGATTAAGGAAGCCTGCTTCTTTTTTTGTGGGTGTATCAGATTACAATGATCTTTTGATGAACTAACAGAAATCTTTAAAACAAATTTTATGGGATATCTTTCAGGTCTTCAAAACACTCCTGTGTTGGTTTTTTTTGTTGTTGTTGTTGTTGTTTTTTCCTAATTTTACACTATTTTAAAGAATATTGTCTCCAGGCTTGTATGAAATATTCTTGGTTTTGTTTCAGCAATACCACATACAGGAAAAAAGTCCCTAGGTCATTGTGGTCCTGTTAAGCAGAATTAATTTATCTTCTTGCTACAGCATTTTAATTCTAGGAAATTAAAATTTATCTACGAAGATCCCTATATCCTTTTTAGGAATCACAGACTGCTGCTGCAAAAATTCCATTTTATAGAAATCTGCATTTTTCTTTCCCTTATGAGTGTTCACGTGTAGATACGCAATGCAATACAGTGGAGAAAAAGAAAGTGAACTTTTGGATCTTACTTATGTAGACTGTAAAATCTACATTCAGATTTGAACAAATTAGTAGATTGATAGACATAGGAAATAAAAGAAGAACTAATATGAGTGGTTGGTTAATGAAGACAACAAATTAAACTGAGGAAAGTATGGAAAATATTAGAAATATGTCAATTATAAGGATGTTATGTAAGTAATTTTAGTGAGTACAGAAATGGACAATATAAAAATGTAAATAATAAAATTGAGGTCAGACATCTGTAAATGCTTTTTCTGTAAATGTGTGATGCTGTAGAACATATTCTAAAGGAAGATTTGTCTCTTGGGACATTTTAAACCTAGACTGGGAAAAATATTTGGATGGAAATAGTCTTGCCTGCCTGGGTAGAGTTCTTGACCAGATGGTCTCATTATTTCTGTAAATAAATAATGTAATGACTCTATAATTCCATGATCTATTCAGTAAGCAAATGCCATTTTTCATTACCCGTTTTCTAAATATATTTTTGGAAGAAAATGGTTACTCTGGATGCAAAATATAATTCAGCTTAGACTTTAAAGGAACTTTAATGAAAATATAATTTAATTTTCCAGGAAATCTGAGTAGATAAGAAATCAAAATGTGCTCCTACCTCTTAGTCTGGAATATAGATGCATTTCAGGAAATTCCATTTTAATGTAGCTTATGTAAGATAAATTTCAGTGAAAAACATGCAAAGTTAATTTTCTAGGAACTTACCTTCTTACTTTTCTTAAGTATTGTGGGAAACCATTAATTTTACTGGCTTTGAATAAAGCCTTAAATTCGGTTTTGGAAAAAAAAAAAAAGTAGACTAAACATAACAAATAAGCTTATTCATTCAATACATGAATATTGAAATATCAGAAATACACATTAAAAGATCATCAAAATTTTGGTATATAATAAAATGTGAGAGAGAATTTTGTTAAAAGCAGTACTTACCATATGGTGCATAACACAGTGACACAATGAAGTGGGTAGCTTCCAAAATAGTGCCTCTTATTTATTTCCAAGGAAACTGCAGCAGGTACAAATATATTTGATAGAGAAAATTATCAGCTAAAAAATACTGTTTTTCAATAAGGTCACCACCTTTATCTACGCACTTTCATGCAGGATGAACAAGAGCCTGAAAGCCATGCTCATAAGAATCTGCATCAGTGGAGATAACCCATTGGCACTGTCACCACTGCTGGAATGCACCACCTATTGCCTCACTGTGCTCACATCCACCATTTGGTCTCTGTAAATGTTCAGCAAGCATCAGTGAATGTCAACTGTTGCAGTTTTTTCCATATGGAAGATTTCAGTTTCACACCTTAGCTTCATATGCATTTCCATTTCAGCCAGTTCTCCCATCTCATCTATCAGAGAGGATATGATCTCTTTGGCCTGTTTCTACTGACCTATGTACCTACTGAATCCCTTCTTGCTATTTTTCAGATCCTTCACCAAGCGCACTTCCATTTGTGCCTTGGCTTTCCCAATCTCATCTCTACACTTCTGGACATGTCACAAAGTTAACTAGATCAATCTATGCCTGTGACAGGGGGGCAAGTAGGCCTCTGCCCCCCTCTCCCCTCCCCCCCGCTCCCCCCCCCCACGGCCCCACAAAGTGGTAAGGGAAAGGGAAAAGGGATAGGGAGATGGGAGCTGGGATCAAGGAAGGAAAAAAAAAAAAAACAGCAGCAATGATCTATGGAGGAAAACTTATTCTACTAACTACGATATCAGAATGCAAGATAACACAGTATAATACAATCTAATTGAAATTGAGACTAATAAATCAAATAAGAGAGAGAGAGTTCCTGAGACTGAGTCAAACCTGAAAAGCTTGGAATGGCTAGGAAAGCACCCTCCAGCACCCACTGCAAGGCAGTAAGAGAGACTGCCGCACCTGGAAGGGCCAGATCCCATGGCTTCCGTAAATGTATAGGGGAATAGGTACCCGGAATTGAAGCATTAACACATTAACTCCCAGTGCACTACATGATGTTATGATGTGGAATACTGAAAACCAAAAAACATGAAAACCATGACATCCTTATATTCTTCCCAGGCCACTCATCTCAGCATCTGCTGCCTGTACACATCCTTCTTATCCCTCAGTCTGACCAGAGAGTCCTTGCAGAACCATGTCAGTTTTCTGCCTTCACTGCCTGAGTTCTTCTGCTGGAGAACATAGAGCTCTTGCACTCTCAGAAAGGCGTGCTTAAAGAGTTACTGTCTTTGCTCTACTCCTTTGTCTCTAAGAACATCTTCCCAGGCAATCTCACTCAGTAATCCCTTAAATAGCCTGAAATTTTCTTTTCTGAAGTTCAGGATCCTGACTTTGCTTTTTGACAGCACTATCCTCAAGATTACAAACTCTACCACAAATTCTACAGCTCAGAGTGTCTCCAATCTTCATCTTTTTAATGAGCTTCTCTGCATTGGTGAGTACTAGGTCCAGAAATGCTTCTCCTCTGGTCAGTTTGTCCAATACCTGGATCAGAAAGTTATATTCAATGCACTCCAAGATTACCTGAAGCCCACCATGTGGTTTTCCCAGCAAACATTTTCTTTTCTACTCCAATGGATAGTTTTGTGCACTCCATTTGGGATAATACAAATCTGGGGCATTTCAAAAATTAGTAGCGTGGATACACGATTGACCAGGCCCTGTTCAAGGACTTGAATAAGAATTTTGCTATTTATCACACATGCAAATATCTAAGTGTTTTACCCCAAACACAATCTCATCTCCGTGTCTTCACAGTACAGGGAGGTCAACAGAAGTTACAGAAACAATTTCTTTTACTCCTTTTGTATTTCATCCTCTCCTAGGCTGTTAAGTCTTTCCATAATTTACTTCTGAGGAATTGAACTACCAGCTGATGTACTAATCTTAATAAAAAATGAGTTCTCAATGTGTATACTAGATAATTAAACACTGTGGCAAATTGGCTATGCATGTAAATTCTTCTAACTGATGTCAACAAGCTTTGGCCTCAGCTACTTAGCAATTTCACTGAGACTTCCAGGCATAGTTCAGAGTTTATCATAGGTCAAAGACCTCTGTTTTGGAGGCCAACCAAAGCTAGATTAGCCAGTTAGCCCTGAGACCTGAAAAATATCATTAAAAATATGGATTCTGTCATGTACTGACACAGTGCCTGAGCAAATTCTTCAAAATCTTTGAGTCTGTGAAATGGTTATGTTCAGTGGGCAGTTCTACATCTGAAGGCAACTGGTTGCTAATGCATTGATAAGAGTCATAAGAGCAATACATTTTGGAGAGAATTTGATCAAAAATATTCAGAGTTATTATATAACATTGATATTGAAATTGTATTAAAACAAGCTTTGAGCAAAACTCCTCAAACAAGATCAAATAACACCATTTCTTCAATAAACAAATGCTGTGATGTGAATATAAGCTTTTTGGGTTACTGTATGAACCTTACTCCACTGTGAACACCACTATAAAACCTTACAAACCTTACAGCTTAGGAAAACATAGATTCCCACACAGACCCTATCAGCCTCTCTTCAGTTTGTTTTCTGCCTATCTTCTCTCTATGTTAGGTTCCCTTAGCTAAGGGCTATAACTAACTCCAAGCCAGTCCTTATCTGAACTAATCTGAC
This sequence comes from Lagopus leucura, assembly GCF_019238085.1. NCBI lineage: Eukaryota > Metazoa > Chordata > Aves > Galliformes > Phasianidae > Lagopus > Lagopus leucura. Next base: position 1,814,983 of record NW_024962252.1, on the reverse strand, counting down.
CAATGTATATACAGTTTATCTCCTTCCCTTCTATGTCTTACATTGTATTTTCTTCTAGGTCTGGCAGAAAGGGATATTTCTAAAGGTGAAAGGTACTTCTCAAATGGACTACTTCTTCCAATAATTTCATATTATTATCACTGTAATATCCAATTTATTACATTTCAGCTTAGCTAGCTGCCATTCAACTAGATGTGTGTTTCCTTAATAAAACAAGGTAGATGGGAATGATAATATCTATTTTAGTAGCAAAATAACAGAGAACATAAAACAAACTTTGCAGAATTAGAACAAATATCCACCTGGCCCAGTTTTCCATCTTTGAGAATGGCTAAGAGGGACTGATTAAACAATAAAAAAGAAACACATCTATTTTAAGATAAAGCTTCCTTTCACATGCTGCCTACCAATTTCTCTTGCTTGGTTGTTTGGGACAGAGATTGCATCTGAGCAGTGTTTTACCACCACTGCCAGATCAATTCCCAATGAAACTATCTGACCTTTTAAAACTCATTTATGCTTTTGTTCCTAAAGCAAACTATGGCAATGGATTCCAGAGCTGAATGATGCACTCTGTGATAAGCACTTTCTTCAGTTTGCTTTAAACTCTCTGCCTAATAATATGCTGGGTTGTCCTTAGTTCTTGCATTGTGTCAAATAATGAATAATTGTTTTTACTTCTACTCAGCATGCCACAGTGATAAATGTCTTTCTACATTCCTAGCAAACTGAGAAGTTCTAGTCTATTAACTGCCTCCTTTTATAAAAACTGTTACACATTTCTGATCATCTTTTTTTCACTTCTCTGTATTGTTTTTTTCTGTTATGTCCTGTTTCAGGTATGTGTACCAGAACAGTACACATTACATGAGATAGAGGTATATCATAGATACAAGCTACAATTAAGTTCTGTGCTCTGCTAGAATCTTATAATACTATCATCAACCTCAGTAACAATGCAAATTCTTTTGTTATTGTGATTTAACAGATGCAGAAGGTCACAGAAGAGAACATGAAGAAAATATTGCTGTCACAGCCATGATGTGCTGTTGTGGTTTAACCTAACAGGCTGCTAAGAACCACATAGCCATTTGCTCACTTCTTCCTCTCAGTGGAATGGGAAAGAAACTTGAGAAAAAAATGAAAGTAGAACTCATGCGTGGAGATAAAAAGTATTACTAAGACAGAAAAGAAAGAGAGAATAATAGTAATGATTATACATATATACATTTACAAAACAAGTAATGCACAACATAAGTGCTCACCGCCCGGTGATGACCAGTCAGTCAGTGAGAAGTGGTTGCCCCACCAAGGACAACTCTTCCCTGTTTTGTAGTTTTTTTCATGATGCCATATGGAATGGAATATCCCTTCGATCAGTTTGAATCAGCTGTCCTGGTTCTGTCCCTTCCCAGCTCCTTGGGCCCCCAGAACCCTTGCTGGCAGGACAGTATGAGAAGCTGATATGTTCTTGTCTCTGTGCAGCACTGCTCAGCAACAATTAAAACATCAGTGTTTTTTTTTATCAACAGCATTTTTCTCTTAAAGGTGAAACATAGCATCATTCAAGACACTCTGAACAGAATCAATTCTATCCTAGCTGAAACCAGGGTAATTTCCACCCCTTTTTCCAAACAATTTACACTATGTTCATGTCCCACCCTTTCCCATAGATCCCAATTAATTACCATTACCTGTCTTGCCTGTGGATGTACACACATATATATCATTCCCATAGTCCATGGGCCATCCCTTTTGATTCTCTGTGGAGTTTATTCAGTCCATGACTTTGGGCTCCATCTGTCATAACAGCGCTTCAGATCAGTGTTGAATTGTTGAATGCTGAAGCCAGATTTGGTTTCACTATTGTCAATTTAGGTGATTCTTGTTGTAATGTTGTTCATAAGGCATATTGCAACCATAGTAATGATGACATGCAATATTGTGTAGCAGTTTACATCATACAAATCAAATAATTGGCTGTTCTCACCCAGCATCAAATCCCCTTGAGGTACACAGTACACATTCCCATCCTTCTGCATTACCCACCATGTGCACTCAGGTCCCTGAGCAAAAGCAGTCCTATGAATGAGCTTGTCTTTTTCTGAGATAGGAACAACTCAGAGCACCTTGCCTAATGTGTTCTTTATGTGCACCACTGGGACTTTATCCCATTCTACAGTACATAAGATTTTTGAATGGACTGGCCCAGTTCTATTGGCAGATCCCAGAATGGCTTTTGCTAAGTGTTTGAACGTCCCAGTTTCTAATCAAAAGGGTAGCAGGAATCTTTTTCTGTGATTAATATTTATAATCATTTAAAAGTTGATGAGGACAAAGAACATGAGGGACAGTTTTTTTCCACTGTAAAATGATGAGAATAAAATAGAATGATGTTGACTGGGTTTACCTCCCAGCCGTTGTTCAAGTTTTTGTTTTAGCAGGATAAAATGCAGACGTAACAAGATAGCAGTGGGTTTTATAGTAGTGTGCCTGTTTGTTTTTTTCATTTATGTTTAAAATGAGGATTAGATTAATGAATCTGTAGGAGAAAATTCATTTTAAAATGTCTCATTAGAATATTGCTCTAAAGGAACAAGATGTTTGACATCTTGAATAATGTTTCAGCAATCATAGTTCTATGCTCTTTATAGTAAGTAAAACTGCAGTGGATATGTTTTTTTGAAAATTAGCCATTCCTCTTTTATTTAATGAGTTCGTAGGCTCTGTTTATTTAAGAATAAGGTTCAGTTTAACAGGAAGCAACATTGGGTAGGTAATAAAGTGGCATTCAAAGCATAGCAGAAAACAGAAAAAAAAATCCAAACCAAATAAATAATATATTTCTAATAGCTGAATTCTGAAAGAAAGGCACAACATCATCATTATTTAATGCCTGTTTGCCAGTAGCATTATTCACAACAAACTGCATTCCAATTTGAACCCCAACCCAAATACTGACTTGCAGTGGGCATTTCTGAAGACTATGACCTTTTTCAACATCATTTTGACATAGAACATAACAGACACGAGCTTCATTTTCTCAGATAAGAATTATTCTGTATATTTAGTAGGGATTTTATGTGAGGAAGGGTTTGTTTATTTATTTATTTATTTTAAACACTTAAAAATATATATGCTTTTCCTGAAAGTATGAACAGACAAAAATCTTTACTAGGTCATATATTCCCTCAGGTCTACAGATGTACTGTGCTTGTTCTGTATGTCCTTATTAAGCATCAGGACCCATGCCCAAGAGGAAGCCTGGAAACCAACAGCAGGATGGCTGTTTAAGACAAGAAGTACAGCAGCCAAAGTAGGCTGACCTTGCATTTGACCTTAGAGGTTTTATATTACGCACTTAGACAGCTCTTTAGCTAAGCTTGCACAACCAAACATGAAAGAGCAGCGTTCTAGGCCATACAACTTGATATTATAAGTATAATGAATCTGAACCACTTAGCTAAATTGCATTTGTACTCTGATTTGCACCACACTCGCAACCAAACAGGCAGATTTCACCATTAGACCTGCTCCTGTGATATATCTCTTGCTTACTAGCCATTCTTGATACACTCGTACTCAGCACTTCTACTGTTTTTAGAGAGAAACCATGGTCAGTCTGAAATTCAAGGGGTTTTTACAGAGATACTTACATGTGCATGGAAGAACAGTCTTTTAGCCTTCTTCAGCTGTAATTTTGAAAGAATTAGATTAATTAGGTGCATGCTTTAAACAGAACATAAATTAGAATTGCAAAAATAGCTTCTTGGCTTATGAAACCTTTGTGGGACTGACATTTTTTTTCTTATTAGTATGGAGCATATTGTCAGAACTTAACTTACAATAAATAACAGATAATTAAAGTACGCTCATTCACAACGGGTCTAAATTTGACCCTGTATTTATAAACTGACAAGCCATCTAGGCAACTACTGTGTCTCAGGTGGTGCTATTGTATTCCTAATCATACTTGCTGTCAATTAAAAAAAAAAGAAGCAGTAAGAGTTGCTAATATAATTGTTATGACGAAATGAAAAAGTTCCTGCAATAGCAGTGAAACAACTAAAAGGCCACAGACAGTCTCACATTGAGAATCTTTTAAAATATCATTTTTAAAACACAATGAACATAAATATTTTGTTCTTGAACAAAATATCAGATCCCTGTAAAGGTGTTGTAATGAGGAATTTCTTCAGGGTAATATGTGTAATATCAAAGATGAAGACAGTTTTTAGTTCCATATGTTCTCATATGGAGCTCATTTTGTGAGTGTTATATCTGCATGTTTTAACTGAGAAGATGTTTTTTTTAACACAAGGTGAGGATACAAAAATGGGGTATCCAAATACTTATCGTCTTTAATTATGCATTTTACTGAAAAAGTAATAAAGGCTATGTATTCTTTTAGCATTTCACACATGTAATGATTTCCAAAATATGTTGTTGTTGCTGTTGTTTTTTGTTTGTTTGCTTGCTTGTTTGTTATCCTGAAAACTACTACATTTGTCTTTACTTGCATGAGTACGCACATTGATTGTAGGGGAATTCCTGTTTCCAAAGTTTATAGCTTCAATTCACAATGATATCTGGGTTGCGTGGCTACTCAGGTCTGTAATATAAAGCACAAAGTAAAGGAGTGATCCACAAATAGGGCATGATGTACTCACTTGCTTTCAGTCATGTGTGTGTTTATGCCATTCTCTGCAGTGGAATCTCTGCCTGATAGATTTAATACTGATCTTTTGGGATGCAACTCCATCCATTTAACTTACGCTGAAACTGGGAATCTAGTCCAAGCAGAGTCAGCCCAGGTAAAACTTACTTTAATATTGCCTTGGAATGTTTCTTCATGGAAAAAAATGGAATTGTGAGCTCTCCAGTCAATTAATCTATCTGTCTTCAGTGTCCTGGATGTACATAAATAGCCCAAATAAAACAAAACAAAGCAAATATTGTATCAGGGAGTGGCTACCTTCAGTTTTGAAACAAGTAATACTTGAGAATGGAAATGAGATAACATCCTCCACTTCTCTCTAATTACTAGAGCATCCTTGGCTTTCAAAGTGCCAAGAACACAGAATTACAACCTACTCAGAACATCATAGAATCATAGAATGGCCTGGATTGAAAAGAACCACAGTGATCATCCAGTTCCAACCCCCCTGCTGTGTGCAGGGTCACCAACCAGCAGACCAGGCTGCCCAGAGCCACATCCAGCCTGGCCTTGAATGCCTCCAGGGATGGGGCATCCACAGCCTCCTTGCGCAACCTGTTCCAGTGCCTCACCACCCTCTGTGTGAAAAACTTCCTCCTAATACCTAACCAAAACCTCCGCTGTCTCAGTTTCAGACCATTCCCCCTTGTCCTATCACTATCTACCCTCATAAACATCATGAAAATTCAGAAAAAAAATGTGATGACTGCTCTGTAGGCAGAACTCAGAGATGCATTTACCCTAAAAACTTACTCCTCAGACTACTTTGGAGCCATCCTGAAATCCTGACGATTTTAATGAAAGTTCAGCAGAATGCCTCTTCTGAGAATTTTGAAAGGAAGCCATAAGAATTCCTCCGAAAATTAAAGTGATGTACAATGCAACATCAGGAAAATAGAGAGAAAAAGTAGGTAATTTTGTTGCAGGGATACACAGTAAATATTTAGATTTTTTTTTTCTTTCTCCAAAAAGATATATTATATTATATACTTATACTATAAACTTTATAGTATAATTATATACTTATACTATATATTATATTATATTATATTATATTATATTATATTATATTATATTATATTA
>NW_024962252.1:1789523-1809173 GCF_019238085.1 Lagopus leucura | reverse complement strand
TATATTATATTATATTATATTATATTATATTATATTATATTATATTACATTACATTACATTATATTATATTGTATTGTATTATATTATATTATATTGTATTATATACTTATACTATATACTTTATCTGTATGTGTAAGACTAGCATTATAAATTTCCATCTATATATATGGTGATGTATCCAATGCATATCTTAAAGAATGAAAGTTATTTCACTTGTGTTTCAGAACCAGTGCTTCCAAAAGCGATACAACAAGGAAAAATTTTATCTTTTCTCACATGTTCCCAAATCTGTCCCTCTCTATGCTGAGCTCAATGCTGGTATTGCATCTGAAACACTTCTATTTACAACTATGCTGTTACTTATGCAGAAGTTGTAACGTTCAAGGTCATGACTCGTAACAGGGAAGATCAAATTTTCCTGCAGTTCATTTACCAGTGCCTGCCAGTAAGTCCCATTAGTTGTTTTAGTGTTTCAGAAACTCTCTTCCTTTCTAAGCATGAAGAAAAAATACCTCAGTCCTTTACAGGCCTTTCTTCTTTCTGCTTCCTCTGAGATCTCTCAGACTTCACACAACTGATGATATCTTTCTCAGACTAGCAGAGACATATCTCTAAGTAAAACTGCCAGCAGCAAATGTCAACTATTTTCTTTTATCAATACTAAGATGGTCCCTAACAGCTTGGTTCAGTTTCTTGGTTCTTAGCTGTAGTTGAAAGATGTAACAGCTAATGATAATGACTTATGTTTTTCTAGTACTTTTCATCTAGCAGCATCTAGCAGTATCCAAAAGCGTTTTATCTGATTGACAAAATGTGTAGAGGGAGCTCTATGCCTACTACTGAAATGCAACCAGAGAAGAGGGAATGCAAGGGAATGAAAGTACAGAAAGAATTCACATAGGCAGCTCATATCTTCCTTTGCTATGATAGCTGAGAAATAATACTGTGGAACTGCTCTATCACAGGCTCCCAAGAAGTAGTTCACACAGTAGTCTTGTGCCATTATAGCATCACTGAAGGAACAAAAGCCAGTTAAGGGCAGGAAATGTGAGTTTGAGAGGCAGGGGAGACATGAAACGGACTACTATGGAGTTGAGAAACATACCAAGGGAAATTTCCAGTGAAAGAACAGTGGGGATCTTGTTTCTATATGTAGCATCAGCAAGCTTGCCACTGTAATATCACATCTAGTTCTAGGTTCTAAAATTCAACAGTATCATAAGATTAAAGTATTATAAAGTAATCAAATGAGGATCACAAAAATGTTTCATACAAGATTTTTATTGTATTATTACTATTGCATTTGTGACTTTGTAACAAAAGTAACAGGATTGTTAGAGAACTGGAAAACACTGCAGAGGAGATACAGGATACTCAAACTACCAGTCAAAAGATGCTGGAAGCTATGGCAAATGCAATAGTAGAAACAGAAGCAGAGTAAAAATACGAAGTGAAGTCTTTTGAGTAGCTAAAGAATAAAAGATCCCTATTCTTTTTTTGGAATTCATGTATTAGATGTGAGAAGAGACAAAAGGCTCTTAGGTGGACAAGGTGAATGTGAGTCATTAATGTCATGTATCCTTGGTAAGATGAAGTGATCTCCTGGGTTGCATCTGGAGAAGTACTTCTGGCATTAATGTAATAGCACAAGCCACTCCTGAAACCACACCAGTGTGAGGACAAGAAGGATGAAATAGGCCTGGAACTGCAGTGATGCTCTTCTGAGATTTTAAGGGGCACACAAGAGCTCCTTTACAAGGAAAAGTAAAAGCTTGTTTTGCATAGCTTATTGAGGTGGAGGCTGAGAGAAGAAGATGTGCTTTCTTTCAAACGAGAAAAAAAAAACAGAGAAAGGAACACACTGTAGAAATAAAGATTTAAAGAAATATGAAAGAATGGATGCAAATAAGGTATGAAAAAATGGAGATTCAACATTAGAATATTTTCAAGAGTAGGCTAAAAAATTAAAAAAGGATCATACTACTCAGCTATTGACCTTAACAGACTTTGAATTCAGTAGTTCAAGATGTCACTCCCAATAGACATTACCAACGCTAGTGAGCTGAGAATCAGGAGATGCAGAGACCAAACACCCAAGGAAATTATCAAAGAGTAACAAGCAGCTAGAATCCAGTAATTCTGTGCTCCTGACCATTGCCAACAACAAACGCAGGGCTTCCTAAGAAGTGGAGCCCTGTTTTGTTGTCATACCAGTGCAAAGTCAAGTAATTAATTACATGTGAACATACCTCTCTGAAGTTAATGTGATCACAGATTCAAGTTACATGTGGGTGGAACTATAGCATGTCAGAATAAGAATTATTTATGGGCAAATATCAGTTTTAAATTTATATCAGCTTTTCTCTTATTAAAAAAAAGAAAAAATAAATAAAAATGATACAATTCATTAATTAAATTATTACTACCAGAAGCTGAGAATTTTGAAAAGTGAAAATTAAAAATACATTTACATATACTGTCAAAATGAAATCCATGATGATAATTACAGTTTTGTTGAATTAATTGACTTGTCTTTATTTTACAAGACTTTTTCACTCTGAATCAGGATTTGAAAAAACTTATGGATTCCTTAAAACTTGCCATGCATTTGCAACCACTTCAATTAGCATCAAAAGCCCCAGACCACAACATAACGAAGGTGCGTTTTAAAACCCAATTTAACTTCTTTGATGTTGTACAAAATATGACCAACAAATGCCTTCACTGATTCATCTGAAGGAGTGATGTTAGACAACCATAACCAATGAAGCTTAGGAGATGCACAAATGTTGATGCCAATATAAATTCCTGTGAAAATAGAATCCCAGACTTATTCTGAGATTACTGTTTCCTCCCACTGCTGCTTACCTATCCCTCTTGCTTTTTCATCTGTTTCTTTCTTTTTTTCTTAAAATTGTTCCTCAGCAGGACTGCATCATATGTAATATTTATAAGGACCTACTTTCCTTAAAAATGAAGTTTTGTTTCCATTAGGTGGAAAACCATATGAGTTGGAGATACCTCATTACATGAACTGTTGCTAAAATGCATCTCTTGCATTCAATAAGACAGTTAATTATAATATATATATATATATCTACATGTATATATATATCTATCTAAATTTATTTTTGTTATCAAGTAACATGAAAGTAAGTATTTGCCCAGTTAGTGTTTCCACAATATATAAACACACATTGGTCACTTAGATTGTCCTTGGGGACTTCAGAAACTTAAAATCAATGCATTCTTTTTCCTCTCCATGGATTTTATTTAATCAGTTAAAATTGTTTTAGACATGGTAATGTTACACTCAAGAAAGATAGCTCTTCAACTTTAACCAGCATGAAAAATTTTAACTCTGAAATCCATCTCCATTTTGTGCTTTCCAAAATGAAAGTAGACTTATCCTCTTAATGTTTTTGCCATTTTGAAGATTAAATGTGACCCATGTCTTCTGTGTAGATATAAAGTTATTGTATCCCTGCAAAATACTCCTTTTTATCTCTAAGACTGAGAACAATAATAGCAAAGGACTGTTGACTTACAAGCAAATTATTTTGTGCACTTCTGTATTTAACAGAACACCAGCTTGAGTGATTACATTCTGCCTATCTAATTTCCTCTTATATTTATAATAATAAACAGTTTGAATCTGATCTTTCTCATTCAAGCGTACATAAGCAGAGAAGTGACTTCATCTACTCTTGTACTTAGGCAAAAGAATAAATGTGCTGTAAAGGATATAAAAACAGTTGCACTTCAGTGGATGGTGATTTACTTCATCTTTTTCTTTTTCTTTCTTTTTTTTTTTTTTTTTTTTTTTTTTGGTTAAGCTACTAAGGAAAGAAGGGTAACTTGTTATCACTGATATAGATTTTGGTAAATAGAGGAATACATGAAAACTGAAGTAAAATTTTAGCATATTCTGAAGGGTTAAGTGAAATATTGATAATTATAACAAAGAAATTTTCCTAAAGCCATCATTCTTTGAGTCTACTCATAGCTGTAGGAAATGTCTCATACTCTGTCTCTTTTCATCACTCTTGAGTTGCTATGGCATCTCTTATAGAGCTGTCTATCTGTATGCAGTCAAGTTACCACAGCACACCTAAAGCTATTGCTACCATTTGTAAAGACACTGGGTGAAGCACAGTCCAAAGAAAGCTACTCTGATTCCCTTTTCTGTTCTGCTTTAGCTTGGTTGTAAGTAAACATGACTAGAGTTAGTCTGGAGAGGAAAAGCCTCTGATGGTCTTTCCTGAAGGAGACACAGACATTGATTTGAAGAGTTCAGAACGTACACATTTTTTTTCAGACTTTGAAAAAATATAACCTTGTTTCACTCATCTGTTATGCATGATGCACTGACAATCTTTTTTCTTCTTCTAATAGAGCTAACAGCAACTGGAAATGACTCCTTCAAAGTTGTTAGTGTAACATTGTGTCACTTTTTTGGTGAGAACAATGTTAATGAATACATCACTTTGATTCATGCTGGAAAAATAGTTATTAATTTAATTAAAGTCTAGATTCACAATGTTAACTTAAAACAAAAGGTATGCCCTTTTTGGTATTGGTTATTTGACAAAAGATTAAATAGGAAAGAGAAGTTTTCTATATATTTATTAAAATTCTTAGAAACTGACCCGGATTTTGACTGGAGGGTTCATTAATATTCATTTGTATATAATTACCTTAATTTTAGTGATAATGACTTCAGTTACCAACTGTGTGATTGATGGGACTTCTGTCTTCTCTCTGAAGGAGATGAGCTAAATAAAAACGTAGAAACTTGCCATTCATGCATGATATTTTTAGCTGCCTTTAATTATGAGCTAGCTAAATAAGCATGCAAACCTTGCTATGATTGATAGGATCTCTATGCTGTAGTGATTGTTTTTCTTGAAGTAAGGAGGTGCTTGAATCAACTGAGTTCTAAAATTAACTGGAAGCTTCATCCCAAAGAAGCCTCAATTCTTACTTAAATTAGCAATGAAGAAGAAACAATTAAATACTTTACCTGTTCTAAATACATCCACATGCACACACAAAATCCTCTTCATAGTAATCCACAAAATGCCAACTAGATAAAACCACACTATTTATTCAAACTGGAGAGGAACATATTATCCTTCCCTACAAAAAAAAAAGCTGTAGTTTCAGAACAATCTCATTTTTCCCTGGTATGAAGCATGTTCTTCTAAACTTAAAGCAAGGAAAACCAAGACTCTCAAGAGTTGTTCTGTCATTATGCCAGCAAGTCAAGAAGCCTGCTTTGACACTGTCTGTCCCACACTGCAGAACAGTGCTTCGACAGACAGATGAGTCTGAAGTGTGTAACACTCCAACTGTAGTGACTCCATGTTCTCTTATTAATTATATCACTATCAGTGATGTATACTACCACTGATCGCTATTAATTGCATCATTATCAGCTTGAATCCTCCATGGAAACAAACCAGCTGAATCTTCACTCACTTATTTCAGCACCCTGGCCAAAATATTTTGGTCATCTGAGGAAAAAAAAAATAATAATAATGAAGACTTTGTCATATACTTTCACCCAAAAAGTCTACTATATGTCTGAAAGGCTGAAATTAAAGAATATCCTTTTCACTGTATTATACACGTATGAGATGAATATGTGATGCTCCTGTTATAAACTGGTTGGTTCAGTCATTATGCAGAAGGTGACTTACAAAAGCACACTGACACCTACAGAGTGCTGTATTGCAGTGAGCCGAACAATCTCTGATAGTAAATGATGTGATTTGCAGAAATGATTGTCTTGGTGATCAGGATCATTTTTTCATTATTCATTCATCATTTAAAAACACATCATACCGTTCATAAAGTCCAAACTAAATTTATGTTGAGAGTAGTGCTAGAGAGGAGATTAGAACTTCAAAAGGGTGATTTTTTAATCCAGCATGACCTACATTTTCCTTCACTTATGTTAAGAAAAATATCCCAAAATAATGTTATTTAATACCTATTCGAAAATTAAATTTCTTTGTGGCTCTATGAAGAATTCTTCTCTGACATTTCTTGGACTGATGTTATGGCAGCTGGAATATGCATTTGGCAAATTCCTTTATATAGGCATTGCAGGATGTAATTGCCCCCACACTAAATTTCTGGTGTTGTGCTGTGATTATCCTTTCTCTGGACATGTTCTATATAAAAATAAGGAGCATTACTGTAAGAGTAGTTTTTGTGTTGTTTTTTTTTTTTTTTTTTTTTTTTTTTTGCCACCAGTATGGCATTTCCCCAGGGTCTTTGAAGTTACAAGCAGCCATTTGCAGGCTGCAGGGAATCCATTAGAACTTACCCTGGCCTAGAAAAGTTGCACAGCACCAGGGGAACAATGCATCATGAAAATTATATTTTCTGACCAGCCAGAACCATATGTTGAAAACACTCTGGAACTGTCGCACAATACTGAAGAGCAGAAATTACCTTGTTTACCTTCCCTAAATGGATGAACTGACTATATTCTATTCTAGTGGGGAGATGATTGATGTACACAAAACAGACACTTCACAGACTATATGGATTGTATAGTCAGTACTGTGAAGCTTCCACTCTGCCACTTGCTGTATACTGATCAACATGTGTTAGCTGTGTATTATTATTTTTATTTTGTTGTCTTCATTTTCAGACTTTCATTTAAATAAAAACAAAATGAATGGTTTAAAACTGTTCAGAGACTTTCAGTTGATTTGAAAATAGTCTCAAGTCTTTATATACAAAAATGTTATTTTATTGAACAATGAAATCAAATACCACTTTCTAACAGCTTGAAAGACAAGAACAACTAGCAATGAAGATTCTTTACAAGCTAATTTATTGTAGTAAATACCAGCTAGATAATCAATAATGGCATTTTCATATTGCTTTGTTAATTCCTTTACTGCCACACACCATAAAATTACAGGCATGTTCAATAGCAGTCACCTGAACTATGCCAATTTATTACATGTGGAAATCTGGCCCTAAATATCTAATGTTGACTCAGACATATGTCTTAGTCCTTTGAAAGATAGAAAATCATCTGTCAATGAAGCTTCAAGCCATGCGTTAAAAAAAAAAATTACATTTCTTGGCTAAAAGACACCTGTGTAGCAATGTCAGTTTTTGAGCAGATACACAAAGGAATGTTTCTAAAGATATCTGGACATCTTTTGAGCAGTTCCAAATCCTCCTGAGGTATCAGCTTCAGAATCTTCTTGCATACAGCTGTTAAAATTTGTTGTAATTGGGAAAAATACCATAGTATGGTCTACTACCATGAGTAAAGGAATTCCATAAATATACACCTGAAGAGATTTCAAAGTTACACCAGAATCTCTACAATTAATTTTCTTGCCTCCCTCGATCATTTTTAATTTAGTTATTCTAAGGGCTTTTCTTAAGTGATTTTTTTTTTCTAATGGATTGAGATGACTAAAGTGAATCCAGTTATAATGAATTGCACCATAACTAATTTGAGGAAAAAAATTCTAAATGACTTCGATCCTCACATGTTTTCTTCCTTTTGTTTTCCTTCAGTGAAGCAGGGCCTTACATGACATTTATGTTTGTTATACGTCTCTACTCAGTTATGACCCATGAACATAGACACATCTGCTTTAACAAAACTGCTGAACAAATATCCTTAATTCTGAGAGTAGCTACAATAAATATGTGAGGGTAATTCTGGAAGATTGTTCCAACAAAGGATTCACTAACTTGAATGAGACAACAGATATTCAAGGTAAGAGTTCAGGATAGGCTATCCATGATATAAATTGCATGGTAAGTTACGAAAAGAAGAGGAAGGAAACCTCAGTACAAGGTGCTTGCTTGCACTGTCAAACCAAAAGCACTTCCCACATGAACAACGTCCTCCTACACCCAAGGAAAATGGGTACTTGAAAAGGCAGTGCTGAAAAACCCTCCTATTTTTCCCACAGTGCAGAATAGCTCCAATGTAAAGAAAAATGTTTGTGATTCTTTCTGACAAGAAGTTGTTGCAAACAGGCTACGTATGTTATATCTGTTGCATGTCCACAGACAAAGAATGGAAGAATTCATTCTGAGAGAAACTCAAGGACCAGATGAAGCATGCTCAAATTGTCAGAATGAGTGGTTTTCGTAACATAAAGCATGGCAAAAACTATGGATGATCTCTCAGTCAAAGAAGAATTGGCTAAAATGGGTTTCTCAGAAATGTCGAGTTTTGAGCAATTCCAAGAACAGGCAAACTCTGTGGGGAACCTTTTCCAATGTATGATCTCTCCCACAATAAGAATGTGTTTCTTATTGTTACACAAATACATTGTTTTGTTGTCTGTTTGAAGCTTAATCTGACAAATCCTAGTTGTTTCACTGAAAAAGACAATGAGTAGTTAATTCCTAACATCCTTTCGTAAGACTCACATTTTAGAACACCTTCCCCACCATATTCCCCCAAGTAATCTCTTTTCCAGGATACTACAGTTAGACTACTCAACTGCTTCTCAGATAAAAGTTGCTACATACCACTTAAGAGAACAGTTTTTGTCTTCTGTGGTTTTACCTCTTCTAATGTACAGCGCACAGGATGCTCACAGGCAAATAATTAATTTATTGATTAATTTGGAATCATTGTATTTATCTACATTTCATAACGACTGCCTTAATTTGATACGCCATTTTGAATGCTTCCAAACACTTATCTGATATCCTCATCTATCTATCTAGCATCTCTGAATTATAAGAAGCAGACATGGACATAAAAACCAAAAACTTATGTCGTCTATCAACATCCAGTAATCATGGACTGAAGTCATGAAAATCTTCCTTCTAGTAGAAATTGGTGTGCTTGAACAGATATCAACACATATGCATACACTACAGATATATATTCATACGGACTAAATCTGAAATCAGTAACCACATACATCAAGATTTTACTCTAGAATTATAAGTTTAATTTCCAATAATACCATAACAACCATAGCATTATTCAGAATATGATGAAGGAAATTCCTTTGTGTTTTTTCTTTTCTTTTTTTTTTTTTTTTAGAGTATTTTACTTTTTTCTCTGTCCTGATACAAAAACACAGTGTATGATAAAGAACAATCACTAAGTAAGCTCCTGGGGGTGCTTCAGTCAATACAGCCCCTGTAAAGTGTGCTCTCTTCACTGAAGACTGTGTTTATTCATGAAACAGATATAATCCATTACCCTCTCTCACATCCCTGTCCTTACATTTCTAGTGCTAAGGGAGAGACAAACCCTTGTAGGCTTCAGATATTATGTTCAACTTTATACATGACAATAGGCTAGCTGAGAAAATGATTTCATGTTTTTTCACCTTTAGATCTTTGATCTTTTTTCTCCTTAAAGTGTGATGAAAATAATTAAGATCTAAAAATAAAATTAAAAAAAAAAAAGCAATTAGGTAGAAAAGGAGTGTCATTCAAAGGAAAGGGGGAATATATTTGTATATTTTTTAGGTAAGAAAAAGAACCTTGATGCCCCATAGAACTGTAGCAATATGTTCCTAGATATCTTTCCTTCTTAAGGCAAGCATGCCTGGGGTGCTTGGTTAATTATTCTGCTGGTTCAGAAAGCCTGAGGTGAGCATGGATACTTATGTACGTATTCATGTAAATTCATCTCTAATTATTAGATTGAAAGTTGGATGTTAAGTAATTCTGCTTGTGTACAAATTCTTCCAAATAGATTTGAGCCCTAACACTATAAATAAAACAAAACCAAACCCAAAACAAAACAAGGAACACATAAATAAACTGTCAACCCTATGCAAATCATCAGCCCAGGGGAACAAGGAGACCAAAACTATGCAGTAACACCACAGTATGAAGAAAAAGTTTTAGCTGAGCAGCCAGAATGGAATTCTGCAACTATATTGATGAATGCCCTAGGAAATTAGCACACATCAAAAATCATCAAAGCAGATTATGGTGAACTGCAAAACACTGCTTTCTCATGCACTGAGATCTTTACACATCAAGATCTAGTTGCTGAAACCACAGTCAGTAACAAATTGTAAAGAACATGTGCAGTGCAAAAAGAATGGATTGACGTGGTGAGATGCTTTATGCAGTAATGGAGCATAATTTTACAAGTTTCTGTCATAAGAAAAGCAGAAGACTCACACAATTAAAAGTTACGTCTGTGATCTGTGGCCAGTCATCTGGGTTTGTCTGCTTCAACAAAATGCTTAAAATTAATAAAATTGAATCCAGGATTTCTGGGACATTTCACGGAATCATCCACAATCATTGCTTTCTCCTGGAAGAATGAGGATATTTCCTTATTTTTTTTTTTTCACACTGTCACTAAGATCGTTTTTGTTTAATGTTTTTAGGTATTATACCTAACTCTATTGGCAAACTGCAACAGGTCTTGAGAATGGTAAACCATACAAGTGAAACTGCTAGATGTGAATTGTGATTGCAACATTAAGTAGCTAAAGGTAGCATGTATGTACAACAGAATTTATTTCTGTTTTGCGGAAAACTCTGGTAGAATTCTAATAAACTATTAGTTAGTTAGTAAGCAATTTTCCTCTTGTAATCTTAGTAAAATTGAAAAAACTTTGTTTTCCATATGTAAATCTTTATAAAACTGAATTATAAAACTGAATCCAAACCGGAGGACTTTTTTTTTTTTTTTAAATGGGGAAAAAATGAATTGTAGCCATTTTCCAGGTGTAGGTTGAATGTCAGACTATAATATTTACTAGTATACACATTCCTTATGGCAATCACATAGAAGATTCCTGTAGGATGCAATTGTACCCTGTCCTTTAAGTTGAGGGGTAATATAAATTTTTCAGAAAAAAACCAACAGTTCCAAGTTCAAATTTCCTGATAAAATGTGGAAGTTGAATGTTGTGCACCAATAGGGTCAATATGATCTAAGCATGGAATCTGTATGAATGCATCTGCTAGTAGCTGCTAAACTACAAAGAAGTGAGCATAGTGATGATAATCAGAACAATAAGCAGTATAAACCATCCCTCTTAGTGAATACATTGGGGTAATTTCACCTGAAATATTTCAAGTAGTAGTTGGGTATAATTGCTACCATAAAGCTTTCAAAAAGTAGAAATACCAGTTTGTGCTAAATGGAAATAAATAGTTTATATATAAATATGTATATACATATGCATACAGAAATTTATGAGGAGAAATATATTTTCTAACAGCTCTGCTTTGAATAACTATGAAAAGTTCATGTGTATTGGTGTAGTTACACTGATTTACACCTGATAAGAACCCATTATTCCTTTCTATTCTATTCTAATGAATACATGGAAAACAGGTACAAATCAACATTTTCTATCTTCAGGAATATCTTATTCAGCCATAGGAAAAAAGCTATTGCCTGTCAAGATTGGATTTCTTATCACAGATTTGTAGAGTATAAAAATAACTATATGACAGTGTATTTTCTCAGTGAATTAAAAGCTAAATAACAATTTTATCATGTGTCCGTGTGAAGAAAGGCCTTTCTCCCTTGGACCATGACCTCAGTCCAAACACCACTGTAAAGTGCTCTTTGATGAGTGAGACTCCAAATGAGAAGTGCTGGAGGCTGTGTTGATGAGGACTGCACTCTGTAACTTATTTATGAGTTGGTTTGTTTTTTTTTTTTAATGTGGTAAAGGGCAACGAATAATGAAAAGTAATATTGTTGTGGTTCATTCATTTATATACATTTTTACAGACTCAGAACATTCAAGCAAAGGGTAATCCTTGTGTATGAAGTAATGAAGCATTAAAAAAAGCATTGTTACAAAGTGAAACAAAAAAAGACTTTGGTTTTCCTTGACACACCAAATAATAATGAAAGCTGCAGATGAAGACAGGAAAGATAAATAGTATTACCACCTGGCTCCCCTACAAGCCTAGCGGTCAGTTTCAAACACAGCTCTCCCATCCTCTCTCTCTGGGACTTGAGAGTCCAGAAAGCCAAATGTATCATGGGCTGCATCCAAAGAGGGGAGGCCAGCAGGGAAAGCAGAAATTCTTTACTCAGAGGGTGGTGAGGCCCTGGCACAGGCTGCCCAGAGAAGCTGTGGATGCATCATCCCTGGAGGTGGCCAAAGCCATGGATGGCAGCCCAGGCAGCCTGATCTAGTGGGTCTCAACCACCTCACAGCAATTGGGTGAACTATGATTCTATGTTTCTGTCTCATTTACAAATTTTTAATGTTGAGAACACTAACATGAGCTCCATTTTCAAAGACCTTTGAAATCTGTAAATAAATTCAGAATATTTAGAAGTATATATATTCCAATTGTTTAATTTCTCTCAAATACTTCAGTTTTTCCAGAATGCAAGAAGTTTTATTTTATCTTTTTTTTTTTTTTTTTTTTTTTTTAGCATTACTACATCTCAGTCCATCACCATCATTGGATCTGTTTGCAGATTGTTCTTTTAATAAAAATGGGTTGGTTGGATAAAGATATTTTAAGCACAAAACTTTTATCGAAAGCATCAGGGAAAATTCATGTTTTGTTACAGATGTAAGTCTATATTCATACACATGTGAATGAATTAGTACATCAATAAATATTAAAAATATCTACACATTTGAGGTGTATTTATATTGTTTACAGAAAATAAAAAATCTGTGTATATGAACATGAAATATTTATTTATATTTAATTTCTGTTTGATTTTGATTCTTGAACAATATCAAACTTTCTCTGGTCTACATGTTTACACTGAAAAAAGAAGTACCAATACTTGTCTTGCTTGAGAAAAGGGCTAAATACATTAATTGCATAAAAGTTGTGAGAGTTCGTTATAATCATAGATCAAACTCATTTTTTGGGGTCTAGATCAAATTTCACAAAAGCTCAAATCCCTCTTTTGTGAAAAATTTACTCTTTGTCTTGTGCTTCAATAAATTAAGGATGTAATATTAGAAAGTAAACAGAAGAAAAAAACGAATTGCTGATCTGTATATAAATTTTTTAAAAAAGTCAACAGGAATGAAAATATTAGGTCTTATAACTGCTGTGGGATTATTCAGCATCATTACACACATCCCTTCAAGCCTTCTAGCTTGAGGCCACAGGAAACTTTAGGAGTTTCCAATAAACCAACCTGTCATTGGTGCCAAGAGACTACCATCAAATAAATCAGGGCAGACTCTCAACTACAAGGTTTGTGCTAGGGCTAGGACATCTGCAGGAATTAATTGCTAAGGCAATATTGGGTTTGTTTCTGTTTTTCTTTTTTTTTTTTTCTTTTTTTTTCCCTTTTCATTTCAATCCCCAGAAAGCGGTGTCCTGGTGAACACATCTGTAACTGTTTTCATCAGTGCAGACCTAACACTTCTGAAAGAACTACCTATGAAATGCTACATGGAATATATTCAGGGATGTTGTAGAGAAAATATAACAGAATTATGACACAGAAAAGCAAAATTTTCAGTACTGATAGTCTGTCATACACAATGACTGAAGAAGAGCAAGTAGCTCAAAGTGTAAATTAATGCAGTGAGGTCTGTCATAACAGCCATGCTAAGAAGCATGAATTCTGAAGCTCCTGCTCCCCTTTTAATAGAATAATATTCTAGGCAAGAGCACCATCTCCTTTTGGTGGACATAAGCTTACATGTACAATGACCACTATACATGATGCTTTTTAAATGCTCTGTTGTATTTTTATTTCTGAAATATGATGGCTATGAAATATCAACTTAGAGATATTTATGAGAAAATTAATTTGGTTAGGATAATATTTATGTTTGTCTGTCTACATGTTTAAAAGAGAGTTGCTAGGACTAACCCTGCAATTCACAGCTTTCTTTGTTTCAGATCAGCAAAATTAAATCCACTGCAATTTTACTGACATTGGTAAAACTCTGCATATGCACCTACAGGGCTGGGATCTATATATCCGTATTTATTATATTTAGTGAGTAAACCTACATGGTGCCCAAGGATGTTGCCTCGGAAATACGGGGAAGTGGTGGTTGATCCTTTAATATTTTGTGATACGTGAATATTATGGCATGACATTATTGGTTTTACAGTACCCAAGTAAATATAAAACTTTTTACAGTTCCAAAACACAGATATTTAAGAGCTCAGAATTTAATAATAGATCTAGTGCAAAAGATTAGTGATGCGAAAGAAGGGAAAGAAGTAGGAAATAAAAGAATTTTAATAAGCAGATCTTTCAATTACTCAATAGAAGAGTTTGAATTGCTTGGTGGTTCATACAGGATACACCAATCAGACTATGCTCGGCTACAAGAAAAGAATCATATCCATTGAACTAATAGAAGTTCTGCTTTTGAACTGCCCATTGTGCTTACTACTGTAATTGTAGTTCCCTCCTCTTTCTTTCTTTGATTCTTTTTCTTTTTTGTCTGTGTGTGATTTCCAAACACTTAGCAAGGTCACGACATATGGCACGCTGCAGGACTGGAAATTAAAGACTCACACTTTTAAGAATCAGGCTGAATAAGATAACCGGACAGAGCAAAAGATCCTTTTATCCTACAGTTTCCTCTAAGACTATTCTTTAAATTTGCAGCTTTTTATGGTATGCAGATAAAGTTAGCTGTTTGTCATGATTGTCCCTGAGAGGAAAGAGTCAGAAAGAAGTCTGATCTTGTGTGAGGAAATACAAAACTTTCACAGAGAGTGACAGATGGCCTGTTTGGGGGGAAGAAATGCCAGAAACTGTTTGAAATGTAAAAGCTGAGGAAGGGAGGGGCAGCCATTTTCTAAAACAGAATCAGAACTTTGCCTAATGTGGTGAAAATGTTCTTCATGTTTAAGAGCCGTTGAGCACTTTGATAATTTCAGCATTACAGGACATCACTAGCAATGCAGTCTCTATCAAGAATATAAGATCGTCCCCTCAGCTCTCTTGACAATTTCATCAGGCCCATCATACATATCCTTATATATGACCATATCCAAATGAAAAGAGTGAACAATGGAAGACAAAGGCAAGGTGAGTGTGGGATGGGGATACAGACCAGGTATGCTAGCAGACAGACACTAAATTTGCACATGACTTAGCTATGAGGAGCTACGAGATATGGTTTAGTGGCTTATAGTAGCAATGGTAATAGGAGGATGGTTGGACTACATGATATTCAAAGTTATTTCCAACCTTGTGATTCTATGATTCTATCATTCTATCCCAGAAAAACCTGTTTGAGCCAGCCTTATCTTTTAAAAATTGATATTCAGACATTTCTATCAAGTTGAACAAGAAAAATATGTTCTCAAGCTGAAATTTGTTGTATTTAATGGGGAAAGGGGATTTTCATAAAGCACGTTGAAGAACAATTATAAGTAAAAAGAATAATTAGTACCTTGCAATGGGAAAGCTTTGCCAAGGAAGAGAAAGGAAAGCTCTACATTTCAATCTGTTCTCTAAAGTTCAAGTAAGTGGCTCCTGCAGTCCCTTACATTAGATGAGTAACCTATCTGACTTACAGTTATTGCACACTTCTTATCACTGTTCACTTCATAAATAGCTGTTTGCTCTTCTTTTCTAGATAACCTTAGAGTTATTTAGACAGTTAACTTTTTGTATAGCAATTCAGTGCTTGCTTATCATCTTAACACAACAGGTGCCTCAGTTGAAAATTAATCTGAGGGAGACTGCTAGTGTCTTTTTCCCCAATCACCTGTTTGTAAATGATAAAGCAAATAAACAGCTCTTTAAATACCTGTGTCTAGTTCCTCGTTCTCTTGAAACATTTTATGCTCCTAAGCACAGTATCATATGTCTATGACTGTGCATCATTTTAACCTAATGCTTATTTCCCACTGTGAAATTCAGTTGTTCTTCCCAATTTAATGCACAGATTGTTCTGCATGTAGAAAAGAGCATAAACTGAGCTGCATTGTGTCTGACTCACAGTTAAAAAATATCAGTCTCTACTGGCAGACTGCTGTTTAAAGATCCATTGCCCATTTCCTGTTTCAGATGATCAAAAACTAATCTACTTCAGCATGTTGACTAACTGTGAGGAAATGAGCTCAAAAACATTGAACTATGTGAGAAAACTGGATTATCCCTTTCTTGCATAACAGTCAGTATGAACAAAGATATGCCCTGACCAAGAATAAAGCAAACATACATAATAACATGGCTCTTTTGGGATCTCAAAGGCGATGAACTAAGGCTGGTTGGGAATAAACGTGATTAACTGTATGAAAAGGATTTTTTAAGAAAAATGTATGGTTGCACATGTATTCTATTTCATAGAAATATAGAATCATAGAATTGTTTGGTTTGGAAGAGACCTTTAAGATAATGTAATTCCAATCCCCTGCTATAGGCAGGGACACCTCCCTCTAGACCAATTTGCTCACAGACCCATTCAGCCTGGACTTGGATGCTTTCAGGTAGGGGGCATCCAGATTTCATTGAAGGGGAGTACCAAGTAA
The DNA here is from genome assembly GCF_019238085.1 of Lagopus leucura. NCBI lineage: Eukaryota > Metazoa > Chordata > Aves > Galliformes > Phasianidae > Lagopus > Lagopus leucura. The sequence goes on along the minus strand of NW_024962252.1, from coordinate 1,792,738 downwards.
AAAAGGAATCAATTAAAATACTTTTGAAGCAATCAATTGTCTGAAAATTTGTATCAGAAAAGAAGTTATTTATTCTGTCATTCTTGTCCTATTTTAAAACAGTTGCTCAAATACTCACTGTAGCTTAGAACACCAGCTTTTCTAGAAGTTGTGCGTACCACATGCAAACAATCTAGAAAAAAATCAGGACTGCAATTACTTGAATAAATTAAAATAATCTTTACATAGGGAGGAATCCATCAAGAGTAAGAAAGATTTTTAGTTATAGTTTTCTGATAACAGTAAGTAAAAATTTAACTCTATTAAGATACTCATGTAGATGAGTAGGACTTGTCCTGAGGTTTTTGTCAAGAGAACAGAATATAAGAAATTACAGAACTTGAGATGAAAAATTGCTGGATGTAAGAACTGACAAAGGTTACAGATAATGCCATGAAGGATGGATGGATTTCACAGGTGGCTAAGGTGGAATTATGTGAGAAATGGCTGAACTTCACAGATAATTGAAGAGGAGTATTTAGAGTATGGGTGTCCAATCTTTTCGCTTGTCTGGTCTGCATGGAAGCGGAATTGTCTTGGGCCACATACAAAATATATACTATGGCTATTGTATATAAGTAATAAAACTTCTCCTTATATTTATATATAAATAATTAAAACATTCATAAGGGAGAGCTAAAAACCATAACACCTTGTTTTTGTGAAGTTACTTTGTTTTCATTAAACTGATGCATCAATATTTGGTTCAGTGGAAGTGGTTGCTGTTCTTAGTGAGTTCTCAAGGTGTTCACCAGAGATTTTTAATGAAATTATGTTTTCCACGTGCTTCATCCTTGAAACCAGTTGTTCACAGTTGTATTTACTGACAAAAAGTGATGACACGAATAGCGTATGGTTATGAAATGAAGGATATTATTCTGTGCTAAGACAGGGCTTAAAAAAGCCTAGTGAAAAGACATGCTCAAATTTTTTTAGTTGAATGTCTGATTGCAATTCTACACATTCAATTTGAAAATTCACAGGTGATGTATTTAAGTCCACTGAAAATGGAGTCACAGATACACCAAAAGATTTATGATTTTTTCGGAAATGTTGAGATCTGTTCTCAAATTCCTTCCTCAGAATGGAAAGCAAGATTGCATATTTTCTGCAGCTCACAGAACTGTGTTTGACCAATGTATGAAAATGCATAAAATTATTCGCCATAACTTGAGCTTGCTACAAATAACATTTAATTTTGAACGCTATTATAGTTTGAAATATAGAACATATAAGTTGAGTTAAACCTTGAAGATACACATTAAAGCCGTTTAAATGAGTGGTCACATCCACCACAAAATGTTAAATCTGTGAGCCACTTTTCATCTTCAAATTTTGGCACAAATTTTCCTTTACATTACATAAATGGCTTGATGTTGTTTCACAAATCATACAATCTTTTTAACATTTTGTCCTGATTTAGCCACGTTACTTCAGAAAAGTAAAATATCCCCATAATCATCTAAGAAACTTCTGGAATTGGCAATGATTCAATTCCTTGGAGTTAATAAAATTCACAGCTTTGATGACAATTTGCAGAAATACTAATTAAAAATACATGACAAAGCTAATTAAAAATATATTGCAATTTTTTAAAAACTTTTTGTGAGCTTTTTGAGATTTTGGACACTGGAAAATCTGTCAGCACTGCAAGAATATTCTGGATATTTCTTCTGTGAATGTGTTAATTTATTAAATTCTTTTCAGAAACAATGCAAGCCCAAGATTAATAGTTAAATTAGAAAAATTATGTGCCTGCTTAATAACAAAAAACACCTATTTTCACAGATGCTTATACAGGTTTGTTAAATTATTATAATCGGCAATCACGTCTTACTCACCAAGTGTACATAATGTGTAATGCAAATGAGTTTTTATTTGACAGAATGTGGCTGTGAGAGGTGGAGTTAGCCCTGCATTGAGCCCTTCCCTCCACAGCACTCTGTTCTCACCTGTCCAGTCCACGTTCATGCAATGTACAATCAACACATGAAAGATATCACTAAATATCACAAAATAATGATGAAGGTTATGATCTTGTGAGGTTGCATTACAAGCTGCATTACTACTCAGTTCTTCCTTCTTATTGAACTCTACTCTTAGCTATTTCCTATGTGTAGCTATTTGTATGTATGTGCATGCAGTATTTACCAGGCTTCACTACATAGCTAGTAAGAGAAAACCAGATTGAGGAAAAACCAGGGAGAGAGCTGAAAACTGTATAAAGCTCTGCTTCACTTCACCTGCACCTAGGATCAGGGAAAGACAGCAAACTCACATCAGTCAAAGTGGAAAGTAATTAATTTTCTGGATCTTAAAGTCCATCAGAACTGACTTTCCCTAGTAAATTTTCAAGTATGGATAACTTCCTTAATGTTCCAGTCCAATTATTTGCCCATATCTTTTGAGTAAATATCTGTATAATATTCATATAATGTGCTTTAGTTGCCCAAATGAAGACCATGAGCAACATGTACCTAGATACATATATTTATATCCATGTTACAAGAGAGAAATACTGCAGAAAAAAAGTCAACCTACAGGAGTCTGCAAAATTCATCCCAGACTCTATTTCTTGTTAATAGGTTCATGAATAAGCACAGGTGTCGAGGATTTAGCTCTCAGGAAGAGCAGCCAGAATAAGATATCAAAGTTGATCTGAACTGAAATTTCAATTTTTATTACTAGTTACATATATATATATATACACCTGTGGGAGAGATGAAAACTCCGCTTACAGGAGAGAAACTGAAGCATCTAATCATGTTATTTATAAATAGGTAAATAAATAAATAATATTCATCCATATGAGTCAGGATTATGGATTGTGAAAGAAATGGTGAAATGACGGAGACCAGCTCAAGACGCCTGGGACAGACGGGCTTAAGGCTCTGGTGGCGCAAAAGCAAAGTTTATTGTTGTTACAGGGTTTTTATATCTTTTAGCTACAGGAGTATACAATACTTAAATCAGATAACATTCATGTGGCTGACAGCAATACATCATTACTTAATTAGCTCTTTGTGGATTATGGTCAGTACAGTGATCAAAAGGCGTTCTCTCTACAGAACATGTTCTGCTCTTGGTCACGGAACGAAGAAGCTGTAGCTTATGCTTGCTAGTTTCACATGGCAGTCCTTCCCTTTCAGGAGGGGCCGCATGTTTCACGTGGCAGT
>NW_024962252.1:1755155-1755584 GCF_019238085.1 Lagopus leucura | reverse complement strand
CCCCCCCCCCACCCCAGTCCCACAAAATGGGAAGGAAGGAAGGGAGGAAAAGAACAGCGGCAACAATCTATGGAGGAAAACTTATTTTACTATAATATCAGAATACAAGATAACACAATAGATACAATTTAATTGCAATTGAGATGAATAAATCAGACAAGATGAGAGAGAGAGAGTTCCCGGGACCGATTCAAACCTGAAAAGCTTGGAACGGCTAGGAAAGCACCCTCCAGCACCCACTGCCAGGCAGCAAGAGAGCGCCCCCCCACCCGGAAGGGCCAGATCCCGTGACTTCTGTAATGTACAGGGATAGGTAGCTGGGATTGGGCAGTGACACTTTAATGCCCCGTACACTACATGATGTTTTGATGTGGAATACTGAAACCCAAAAACAAAAAAACAAAAACAAAAAACATAGAACCATGACAG
>NW_024962252.1:1628331-1755055 GCF_019238085.1 Lagopus leucura | reverse complement strand
AGAAAAGAAAAGAAAAGAAAAGAAAAGAAAAGAAAAGAAAAGAAAAGAAAAGAAAAGAAAAGAAAAGAAAAGAAAAGAAAAGAAAAGAAAAGAAAAGAAAAGAAAAGAAAAGAAAAGAAAAGAAAAGAAAAGAAAAGAAAAAAGAAACCTAAAAACAAGAAAATACTTCTGAACAGAGATTGTTTTCCTCCTCCAACTAAATTCATGAAGAAAGTACATACTATTATGTTGATGAAAGCTAATTTTTACATGACTGTTTTCTGATTTCCTCCTTTGTTCAGCATGATTGAACAAAGAAAAACAAAAGGAGATGTCATCTTTTTGTGCATATGGTGACACTTAGACTTCCCATGTGCAATATTTCACAATGAAGCATATGGTAGTCACTGATTCACTCTAAAAATGCGTAAAGCGAATACAGAGGTTTAGAAAAAAAAAAAGTAAAAAAAACCTGTTATAAGACTTACAGCAAGATTTGATCTTACTTTTTGTTTAAAATCATTCAGCCAGTTGCGGTGCTACTCACAACAGTGTATTCTCAACCACATGGTAGTATGAAAATGCCTTTGGGTAATTGCTAAAGTGCCTATCCTGGTCAGTTCTGTAATAGGATGAAACCCAGGACAATTGGGAAAACAGAAATCTGTATGTACAACAAACTCCTTCTTCCCACCGGAATCTTTTAGAGTATATTTTGATATTCTGTTTATGGTTTTGCTCTAAATGTCATGGAAACTTTTCTCATAAACAGACAAAGTCTTTCTCACACAGGGCTGAAGCCACAGCAAGGAGTACAATGTGCAACTCAGTAGTGGTTATTCCTTAAGTTTGTATAAATTCTTGTCTTTAGTAGTCTGTAAATAGGTTGCTTCGAAGCTGTACTCAACTGCTTTACTGAAGTTTCTAGGGACTGCTACTGGATGCACGTTTCACATTGTTTTTTACATTCAAATGCACAATAAGCATTTCAAATGCATATATTACTTTAAGTTATGCTGCAGAAGAGAAGGAGATCTCATCAATGTTTGTAAATATCTAAAGGGCAGGTGGTTGTTACCAGCTCTGTTCGGTGATACTCAGTGACACAACAAAGGGCTAAGGGCACAAAATGGAAGTTCCATACAAACATCAGTGAAGAACTTATTTACTGGGAGGGTGACAGAGCACTGGAACAGTTTGCCTAGAGAGTCTCCCTCTCTGGAGATATTCAAGGTCCATCTGGACTCCTACCTGTGGGACCTAGTCTTCTTCCAAGAACAGTCATACATTTTACTTATAGATGTACACAATTAGGTAATAAAAATCAATTCAAATGTTTCAAAAATAATCAAATAGCCATTGGCTGAATTTTCATCTGACAGCAGAAATGTATAACTTATAGAACAGTACAACACAAACTGCTGTGTTTTATAGCAGGAATACAGTTTTTTTTTTACAGAAATTACCTTGTTTTTTTATTAATGAGCACTCAAAATACAGCGGTACATATGCTCAAAACATATGATTTTAACAGGAAATAAAGTGCTGGTAATTTCAGAAGAAAATTGTTAGTCTTTTAGTATATTTAGAAACCATTAAGCAAATGATATGTCAAATTGCTTGTAATAGATTTACTTTTTATTGATATTCTTTCACAATATTGGGAGAGAAAAGTAATAAAGATATAATCTTTGAAAGATGCCAAATGGAGAACGTTTATTTCCATTTTTCCTAATTAAACAAGCTTTATAAGTAAACAGTCCTAAACTTTATTGCAACCTCTCCTTAGTCAAGATGAATATACTTAAAATAACTGCCATCATAATCTTATTTAATACCCTCTCTGGGCCTGTTACATAAAACTTTAATGAATAATTTGTCAACACTAGAAATAAATCTCTTTGCTGATGCATATCTTAATTTTTTCTTAATTTGCAGGTCAAAGTCTGTTATGCTTGATGTGAAAAACCTGAGCAATATTAAAATACGATGTTCAGACAGATTTATTACATACAGATATATCCATTCACACTGGATGTTTCTCACTGTTAGCAAAGATATATGTTTTTGCAACAGTAGATTCAAATTGCACCTTTTCTTTCATCATCCAGCTGCATTATAAGATTTCTCGGGCTCCATTTAACTTATTGCAGCTTCTTGTTATGCAAAGAAAGCATCTACTTAAAAAAAATCTGCATATCAGATTGTATTGAGACTTCATACTGGGAAAGAGATTATTAAAATTTGATTTATGTTTCTGAATCTGAAGTAAATCACCTGATTGTGAAAGAGTTTCTAAAAGAAGTTAATTTCTCTTGCTTGTTTTTTTTGCATATTGTAATTTAAAGTAAAGTTTTTCCACATTTTGTGACTTTGCAGGGACATTTCACAAGTTCCCTTTTAATCTTTGTGTTGCTGTAATAATTTTGTTTATTTCTTGTTCAATGTTCCTTTTTAATCTTTTTTTTTTTCTTTCTTTTAAATAGACTGAAATTAACAATGGCCCCTGCATTTTAGGTTATTTTAGTGATGTTTTTACACCAATTAATTTTTCTCAGAAAAGTTTTCAATTAAACCCCTGGTGATAGGAGGTGGAATTCTCCAACACTAATCTGGAAATTCTACCTCCCAATCACTGGGGGGTTAATTGAAGGTTTTTGTGCAGAAAAAATTGACTGGTGTATAACCAATCAGTAAAATATTATGAGACTACAAGGAATACTGTTAACCTTGGGCTATTTAAGGAGGAGAATATTACCTTATTTGAAAGGGGGAAAAAAAAAAGAGAATCAGAAGAAACAAACGAAATGGGTCAGCAGATTGAAAGAGGAATTCATTAGTGAGCTCTAAGACAAATTTTCATTTGTCCTTTAACACAACACCTTACTGAAATGGGCCTCTATGTTCATCAAGGCATGGTGTGTCCTTCCTTTGGGTTGATTTATGTGGAAACACAGTGCTTATCCAAATCTTAGTATTGTGTTAACTGGCAAATTGACTTCTTTGCCTTTGATCTATAGATCTATGGTGGTTAAAAGCAGTGGAAGTTTTATACTCCAAACTGTTTTTAGAGAACTGAAAAGTTCCTGCGAGGGACATTTTTTTTGTACTAAGTAGGATTCATCAAAACCATGGTTCTGCAGCTCAGCATAATTGAAATCTACTCTATTAAATGTAAAAGAATATTTATTTATTAATTAATGGACTCATACTGAACCAAATCTTGATGTGAATGAGGTTCATTGATCAAACAGTAAATTCTGGATATGCAACTATCATTCTTTGCAGTTCTGCTACTTTACTTTAATGCTTTGATCAGAATATAGATTAAAAATAGAAGTAGTAGTTACTGAAACGTAGTCCTCCATTGATTGTCCTGAAGTTTGACAGTTAACTTAAAGCTATTTTTCTTATTCTGATCCACTGGTGTCCTGATTATATCAGTATTCTATATTGTGACATCATGCAATAGGCCTTTGGGTGCACAGCGCATGCTGAGCAGCAGCATGTTCATAGCCTTCCTCTCTCTCCCATTTGAGTTATTAATTGTAACTCTCTTTTATATTATTATTTTACATTCTTCTATCATTTGTAGTAAATTTGTTATTTCTCTTTATCTTAATTGGGTCATTTTTTTTCTTTCTCTGCAAAAGCGGAGAAAAGGGCCTCCTTGCTATGGTGCACTTGAAACTGTAACTAGTTACAGTCATTTTCTTTTTTTTCAGCCATTTCTGAAAAAACATTTGACAGGAGTGAGGGAGATGTTCTATTTTTTGCAGATTTCATGAGTGTTTGGCTGGCATTAAATATGTAAACAACCAGGGACTCTTCACCTTCATAGGGATGAATTAACAATGGATCCTTGGTATATTTCTTGCTTGCCCTATGACACCATGGTTTGCATTCCTGTTTGCACAGTGGAGGCCAGTTAATGGGAGGAATGGACATCCTCCTATAATACCCTGCAGTCAGGTGGCTAATGAGTTTATTCATCATGTAGGCTTTTTGTCTTTCATGATGAGATCCTAACCTGTGCTGCTGTTCAAAGGGAAAGCACCACTGCTTCCACACCCTCTTTGTGAATAAGCACTGATCTCCTGTCAACGTCACTCATTTGCTATTTTTACGGGAGCACCTAACTCAGGCATTCCAAGGGACAAAGTTTCTAGTACAATTTGTGGCATTTCCTAATGCTCGTATTTCCTATGGTTCAGCATGATGGGTATCTTTAATTTCAGTGCTGGTATCAAACTGACTCCCATTATATAGAGAGAGACCTTAAGGAGTGGACATTAGTCTGATGAATTCCCATTCTGGAACTGAGCACATAAGGGTGGTAGTGCTTGTTATCACTTCAGCTAGCAATTTTCATATCAGCTGAATGATCAATAAAATTAATTAAAAAGAAATCAATAAATCGATATTTTTTGTACAATATTTTTGCAAACTCATATTGCCATTTTTTTTTCCTATGAGAGACTTAATTATCCAATTGCTTTGAGAAGCACATCCTGTATACATTGTTTAAGTCATGTTATGATAACAATCTGAAATGAGGCTAAGACTGAGAGATTTTGTAGACACAAAGTAGCTGCAAAATCAGTGTTTAAGAAACATCTGGAAAGCTAGAAAAATACAACCAACTTTTTGTTGAGGCATAAAAACACTATTAGGGAGATGTTTTGCCTCATCTCTGTACACAGCTGTATTTGTCTTTTGACCATTCTCTTGAGCTTGGAGAAATACTGGTAGATGACAATCTGATACTCTCATAGCCATGCAATGAAGCACTGGAATTTATATCACCTCAGAAGGAAATAATCAGTGGTTCACTAAATATATTTCAGAAACATAAGTTAGATTATTATTAAATGAAACATATGAGGAAAACATAATTTGTGGGTATCCCCCAAATCATTAGAAGTAATCATATTTCATAAATACTTCAAAAGTTATCCAGGATATACAGTTCATTAAACATGCATCTTAAAGCAATCCCTGATATATACAGACAATAATGTGTGTTCAATAAATATTTAGCTGTTCATCTTCTATTATCATTCAATTGAGAACAGGATGTCAAACTCTATGCCAGAACACGATACTTCAAAGAAGGAAGGAAAGATTATGTAAAGATATTTGTCAAAATGGTCATTAGTTTGCATGACAAAAGGAATTCACATTCTGGCTTTGAAGAAATGCATCTTAACATCTGAAAAGTTGAATAAAATACACTGGTACTTCATGTATAATGCTACAGTGAGCATAATAGACCTGATTCTCTCTTTTGCTTGTTTTGCTTTGTCCACTCACATTAAATGTATGTGTCACTCTAAAAACGTCACTAATAAAGTGACTTCTGATCAATCAAATCCAGTCACAGTTCTTTCCCTTTGATATTCAAATATTTTTTTCTGATGGATTTCATAAAGATATCTGCAATAACTCTCTCCAGCTTTTAGAAAGGAAAAATACTCCTGTCAGGGAGCAACAGATTTGTTCAACCTATGTTTCTCATGAACAAATTAGTTCCAGATTAATTAGACAAATAGAAGGAGTATTATTCTAATATATAAAAATATATACATATAGATTAAATCTAAAACATTTGACCAGCTCATCTCAGTGCAAGTAATGTTGCCTCTCCCCTACTCGACGTACATACTCTTTACTCTGATAAATATGACAAGCAGATGCCTACAGCTCTTATGTTAATGCTTGAAAGCTCTTCTCGAAGAAGAGTTTAAAACCTGGATTCTTTGTTCTTAAAATATATCAAGTTATCTCCATTATGAGGAGAGAGAAGGCTTGAAGTGTCATGAGGCTTAGCACTGCATGGAGAGGGGATGAGTTATGGAGTAAACTTATCCCTATTTTACTACCAAACATACACTGATTGCACTGCTAATAACTGCAAAATATACACTTGAAATTCCAGTATAGGAAATCAATCATAAAGCTAAGATTGAATTTAACATTGACTCAGTTTACATGGCGTTAATTTAAATTACATAAGCCACAACACTTATGTGAATTTCAGTTAATGTTATCTTAGAATTCATTTTATTTTAATTTCAGGCAATCTATTTTTCATATCATAAACTCAGAAGGATATAGACTGGAAGGGGTATTGGGATCATATGATCCAAATTCCTGCACAAAGCAAGTTCAGATTCAAAGTTAGATCCAAACTCATTGCTAGATCAGAACAAAATTTTGCCAACTTCAGGTAAGCTCCAGGGATGGACATTGCACAGTCTCAATTGGCACAGGCTCAATTACCATTTTGACACACATCGCTGTTAATAATAATAATAATAATACCTTCCTAATATCTGATCAGGATTTTCCTTGGAGAAAATGGTGTTTTGTTGTTTTTCAGCCTGCAACAGTGCACTTAAATGTATCCAATTCTCTTTTCTCTGCAATTTCTCATCATGTATTTAAGACAAAAATAAGATATGGCAGTATTAACAAACTTCATTTCTCATTCTTCCTCAACCTTTTCTTCTATCTCCATACTTTTATGTAATTGAGTGTATAAGATGTTTTTAAGTATATTTCTGCAATAAATCTTCCAGGTGTAGAGAACCATGATAAATATTGCTTGAATTAGATATAATTTAAAAGTTAGATAGAATTGTTCAAATTCAAGTGCCTATAATCAGGTAGGAGTTACTTTTCTGAACAATGAAAGGTATTTTGAAAATAAAGATATTTTACTTTGTTTTGTTTTCAAATACCTTTCTTCTTTCATATGCAAAAATGACACGTACTGAAATACACCTGGAAATGTCAGCTCATTGTGGCTTAAATTCTAATTAATTTTTTAATTTCCAGAAAACAGACAGCAATTGACTTTTAATGTGATAGTAGTGACTACAATTAGATATTCTCAAATGTAAATTTCTTATCAATATTTTAGATGAATATCTCTGGTTATGTTTTTTAAAAAGGTTGTATTTGAAATTCAAATCAAAGATAAGTTAGCTGCCTTCTCTGAAAATCTCTAATAAACAATAGCAAATTTATTTTGTTATTGTCAAATAGAATTAAACAGACACTGACAATATTGTTGTTATGCACTTTCAGAGATAAATACAAAGTAATGTATACTGATAGGCTTATTATTGCCTGAAAAAATCAGAATTATTCTCTAAATAAAAACACCTTGATTTCACCTTATTTTTCAGGTTGTCGTTTTCCATTACTAATGTTATAACAAAGATATAATCTAACACCACTGACTATTTTGTAGAAAGCCTTTATTAAATGTTACTGCAAAATAACAGCTATTTTCTTTGACTGAAAATAGAACAAATCACACTTAATCCAAGCAATCTTTCAGCAAATCCATTTAAACAAAAATCTACTATCAGTGCGACATCCATTCTGAAGCTATCCACAGGATGTTTGCTTTCTTGTGTGGGGAAAACAAAGCAAAACAAAATGTAAAAGCCAAATCAGCTTGTGAATGTTGCCATTGCTAAGAGTCACCAGCCATTTTAGATCCCATGTCAATTCCACAAACACAACTAAAATGGACAAAACTATTCTCACAGCTCTCACCCATCTTAACTGTGTATTGTAAGGCTCAGCAGTAATGAAGAACAGCCAGTGAAGCTTTCGGGTTCACCTCTTAATATCTTTGTGGATTTCTGACAGTCTGGGATCCCTGTTGCTCAATGATAGTACCATAAATCAGGATCAATCTGTAAACTCTATTAAAATATATATTTATACATGCATACACATACATTTCTAATATATACATTAATTGCAGCCCTAAAACTTGACATGAATTTAAAAAAAAATTAAAAAGTAAACTGAAAAGCTTTTAGGAGCAGCAAATATATCTATGTCTGTGGCAGAAGAGATTTCTAGTCTTTAGATAAATAAAAGCAACAGCAAAAAGACGGAACTTCCATAAGCTCTTACACTCATCTACAAAATTTTATTGCAATAAATGAAATAAAGCAATAAATGAAACAAAGCTCTAGAGAAATTTAATTATCTTGCTATTTTGACATGGAAACATGTGCTTTATATGCTCTGAACTGTGATATAAGAAAACATATTTGGCTACATTTCCTTTCTACGATTTTGTTCAGGGAGGATTTTCCAGCAAACCCATCTCTAGCTGGCCCTACTGAGACAGATATTGGATCAGCAGCCTGTCAGACAGCACACTGACAGCTTCTGATAACAAGTCCCAGCTGGCAACCTTGGGTTTCTCTGGAGTCTCAGCAGAGATGACATTAACGTGTGTGGCAAAAGTCCACAAAGGTATTTGCACAGTTAATTCTCATTTGGATGTCTAGTTTACGGTTGAAGATCATTGGTAACTGAGGACCCAAATGCAAGGCAGTCTCCTGAAATCAGTTTCTCAGTGGCTCTCAGGAAGCCCACTGGTGGAGCAGCCAAGTTGGTCTAACAGCTCCCTCACAGGAAGATGCTGTCACCTCTTTTTAACAGCTGCCACAGAGGAGGATGCTCTCTCACCATTCTTCCTGGTCTCTGGCCAGCACCTGGTCCCACCATTAACTGTTTGAGCTTATTTAAACCTCTAGAAGACTGTGAGTGCTTTTTCCCCTTGTTGTTGCTGTTTTGTTTTGTTGGTTTTTTTTTTTTTTTTTTTTTTTTTTTTTTTAACTTTATATCTTATAAAATCACAATCTTTAAAAAATGTGTTTGGTAGTGCCTCTTTTAGTGTTCAGCTGGGAGAGTTTTCTTTCTGGCATCCATTTCTTTTGGACTTGAAAGCTGCTCACACACATGCATGAGGTTACACTTTCACACTTTCTAATTAAGAATTAAAAGTAGACTATATGCCTCAAACCTAAACAAAAAAAAACAGAAAGAAGATAAAAGGGAAATGAGGCACTTGTGATGATCAGGGGTTCACAAATCTTTGTCTCTCAAAGTCTTTTTTAACAGAATTTCAAAGCTTCAGATGAGCTTGATGTTGTCATTCTCATTCAGCTCTTCCCAAGTGAAATAAGTACTGTCAGAAATTTGATGCTCATTTATTGATATTGTGCTCCGTCTTCTAACACGTTAATCTTCCAGCATGTAGTATGTAGAACCTAGGAGTAATGGAGCCCTACCCCTAACTGTCATTTTTCTGAATTTCTGTCTTTACTCCTTAAGTTCCTTACCCATGCAGTGTTGAAATTTATAGTGGGGGTAGGCTACTTCTCTTCCCAGAATGGAAGGCATGTATTCCAGGAGAAGTCATACTTAAATGAGCAATTGAGGAAATTACTCACTTTGTATTTGTCACAACTAAAGAAAGTATGTAAAATATAAATTGAGGAAAACAGAACTGGGAAAGGTGACATGATTTGACAAGCCAAAAATTCTGTGATGACTTCAAAAAAATTAGGGATCAATCTGTGTGACACAGCCCACATAGTCATTGCTGTCTGAACCAATGACTTTGAACATGGCCAAGGACATACAGTGAATTTTGAGAAAGAAATGGTCATCAAGAAAAGTATTAATCTGAATAAAGAACTATATTGTAAAGCTCAATACCAGTAATAATTGTCAAAATCACTATCACGGTGAATAGGGGGGAAGTAGTACTTTCAAGGTGTGTTCCAACTCATATTATTGCTGATGTTCTATGGATAAGATTTATTGCCCTCAATAAAATGGAGTTGATGGTCTCAGATGCTGATAATAGGCTGGATAAATCCTGCTCTCTGTAATAAACAAATAATACAGTATTTTGATATTTGAGTACTAAATGCTCTGTTTAGAAAGTTTTGCCTATATGCAATCATCCCATTTACACAATTTGTCATTTTTTTCTGTATACTTCCCTGTAATTACACTGTAGGATAAGGGAAAATGCTGGGGATAGAGATTTTATTTCCATAATAGTTTATTACCATGGGGTATCACTGAGACCAAGAATGCAGCAGAATCAAAAGAAAAAGCAACAACAACATAAAACTAACAACAAAATAATAATAATAAAAATCCAGGATAAGCTGCTATATGGATAACAAGAACATCCGCAATTATATTAGATTAACAAAAATTCATAAGGGATATAAACCTTCATGCTTCAGAGCATAAGCTAATCACTAACTGATGGGAATTAAGAAACTTCTGTTATGGAGAGGTTAATCCCTAATTGCTCACTACAATATTTCTTGCAACATCATCTGAAGCAAATAGCGCTGGCACTGGATACTAGACAAAACCAACAATTAGTCTGATGTTATATTGTAACGTCTATCTAGCTGTCTGGTAACTGTAATGCACAAAATGCAAATCCATGTTTAGCTTGGTTTCCTAAAGAAATGAAGCTTGTATGATCATACTGTCTGCTTTCTGCTATACCCACCTAATAATTTTTGAATCCATTAGCCAGTTTCAACAACATTTGTCACAGAAGTTGAGCCCTGGGGTGTAATAAAATTCCTATGCATTTAACAAAAACAGAAGCCCAGCCAGGGAGGAAGGAGCAAATTTGTTTCCCACTGCCTGGAAACCTTCAGGAAAAACTCAGCATGAGTCTGGTCCATTAACTGGAAGACTATGCATCTTGGCTGACTGAACAGCCTGCATGTACACCACTACAAGGAAACTTTTTCATTGCTGTATCCTTCACGTCCAGGAGTCAGAAGGTTCTGGAATTGACGGAGCTGATCCATTCTCTCAAAGGATTATTTCAGCAGTCCTTCGTATTCTTCCTCTAGCTGATGAACAGCATCCTTCTCACGCAAATCTGTTTTGGCTTTGTCCAGGTGCCAGCGATAGTCTCCAATGGCACTGTGAGTTCTCCCGTGGTCACTAATCTGTTGCTCAATGAATGCTGCATCAAACCCCCATCTCACCAGCTCCATTTCAGCCTTCTGTTGCCTCATCATTTTAAGCATTCATTAGTGACACGTTTTGTATACTCATCTCAGCCTGAATCACTCTGAGAGGAGTAGCAACCATCACCTTTGGAGCTGGTCCTCCTGGCACGGGGAACACTAATGGCTTTGTACAGAGCAAGCATTTGCTCTTGAAGGAGCCTTTTCTGATACATTTCGCAGGGCTGATTCATCTGCCTTAGCTCTCTGATCATCCCATCCAGGATGTCCATTTGGTCATTTGCCTGCACAAAACATTCTTCCAGATCTCTGTTTTCTCTAATCTGGACACCATCACCACATTTCAATTCAGGTGCTATGAGCTCAGCTCTCATCAGGCAATCCGAACAGTTTTGCAGAAGCTCCTGAATGGTGTTCTGATGTCTGGTAACTATACAGGTCCCATTCTGACCATATCCGTTGGAGGCGTAGTCCCCCCATAGATCTTCTGGTATTAGTAGGTCTTGTGAGTGTGGGTGCTGCTGCTGCCGCCGCCCACCACAGAAACAGGAGCGATAGGACAGTGTGGGAGGAATAGGTGGAGATTAAGTACACATGTTGGCACTGAAGGAAGGGTGTCTGGGCAATAGGAAGAAAGCAGTAAAACTTAGTGGTGTATTCCCGTAGTCAGGAAGTAGATAGGATAGCCAGTAGTAGTATGACTTATTTTAAAATAGCTCAAGGGCCACTCTAACTTACAGTAATTTCATGGGATCAGTGAAGAACTACTTTTCTGCTGTATTAGTAGTATATGTCTATCCCACAGGGCTGACATGGCATTTGCAGGAATCAGCCGTGCTGACTTCATGCAAGTAAAAAATTTCTCTCTGCTGAGAGTACTCTCCACTTGTAGATGAAAGGCATTCACTGTATCACAGAGCAGTACAAACTGATTCAGGCTGAACCAAGACCTTAACTGACACTCGTTATTATGGCATGTCTTCAGTGAAACAAGGTGTGTGATTGTATGTTCACACTACCTTTATTTAGCCAGTGAAGATATACTGATGTGGAACAGAAGATTGATCTTATGAATTGGTTAAGTTCCTTCATTCTTCTGCAGCTATTTTACTTTATGATGATATATGTGAATATATATGTGCATGAATATGGGTAACAAACAGGAGGAGCTGGAAGCCATTGTGCAGCAGGAAAACTTTGACTTAGTTGCCATTACGGAAACACGGTGGGATCGCTCCCATGATTGGAGTGCTGCAGTGGATGGCTACCCCCCCCTCCCCATGGCTCTGCATGTAATATGAAGTGTTTTGATGGCATTGATGGTGTTGTGCTCAGGGCTGGTAATGATAAGGTTGAGTCTCTATGGGTAAGGATCAGGGGGAGGGCCAACAAGGTGTACATCCTGGTGCGGGTCTGTTATAGACCACTAAGCATGGATGAAGAGACAGATGAGGTGTTCTGTGAGCAGCTGGCAGAAGTTGTGTGATCGCCAACCCTTGTCCTCATGGGGGAATTCAACTTCCCTGATATATGCTGGAAACACAGTGCAGTGCAGAGGAAGCAGTCTAGGATGTGTGGATGATAACTGGTAAGGTAACAGGAGAGAGAGCCTACCAGTGGAGGTGCTAGACCTGCTGTTCACAAACAGAGAAGGGCTGGTAGGAGATGTGGAGGTCAGGAGCTATTTTGGACAAAGTGACCACAAAATGATAGAGCTCTTATTTCTTAGTCAAGTCAGGAGGGGGGCCTGTAAAACTGCTACCTTGGACGTCTGGAGGGCAGGCTTTGAACTCTTCAGGACACTGATTGGAAAGTCTCTTGGGATTCAGTCCTAAAGGGTAAGGGGGTCCAGGAAGGCTGGTTGCTCCTCAAGAAGGAAGTCTTAAAGGCACAGGAGCAGGCTATCCACCTGAGCTGCAAGATGAGTTGGTGGGGGAGAAGATTAGCGTGGATGAGCAGGGAGCTTTTCCTGAGGCTCCAGGAGAAAAAGAGAACCTCCTGTGGAAGAAGAAAAAACCCCATGATTCAGATGGAAACTGTTAAACACATACTACTTCACCTGTACTGCCACAAGTCCATGGAACTGGATGAGATCCACTTAAAGGTGCTGAGGAAGCTGGCAGACATGATAACCAAGCTGCTTTCCATCATCTGTCAGCATTCCTTGTCAACAAAGAGGACTCAGTGGATTTGAGGCTTGCCATCCCACCTACAAGAAGAGCTATAAGGAGGATCTGGAGAACTACTGACCTGTCAGCCTGACCTCAGTGCAAGGGAAGATTGTGGACCAGATCATCTTGATGGAGATAATATGGCATGTGCAGGAAAAAAGGGAACCAGACCTGACCAGCATGGGTTCATGAAAGGCAGGTCTTGCCTGATCAACCTGATCTCCTTCTATGACTGAGTGACCTGCTTGGTAGATGAGGGAAAGACTGTTGACATAGTCTGCCTAGACTTCAGCAAAACCTTTGACACTCTCTCCCATGGTGTTCTCTGGCTGAGGCCAGTGGGATGAAGTTAACAGGATCAAGTGTTGAGTCCTGCACTTTGGCCACAACAGCCCTATGCAATGCTGCAGGCTTGGGCAGAGTGGCTGTAATACTGTAGAGGCCTGGGGGTGTTGTTTGATGCTTGGCTGAACATGAGCCAGTAGTGTGCCCAAGTGGCCTACAAGGCCAATGGCACCCTGACTTGTATCAGAAATGGTGTAGCCAGGAGGAGCAAGGAGGTGATCATCCCTCTGTACTCAGCCCCGGTGAGGCTGCACCTTGAGTACTGTGTTCAGTTTTGGACTGCTCACTATGCAAAAGACATTGAGACCCTGGAGCATGTCCAGAGAAGTGCTAAGCTGGTGAGGGGTCTGGAGCACAAGCCTTATGAGGAGTGGCTGAAGGAGCTGGGATTGTTTAGTTTGGAGGAGGTTCAGGGAAGAACCTGAAAGGAGGTTATGGTAAAGTGGAAGTTGACCTCTTCTCCCACGTAACTAGTCACAGGACTAAAGGGAATGGTCTCGAGTTGCATTAGGGGAGATTCAGGTTGGACATTAGAAAATATTTCTTCTCAGAAAGAGTGACCAGGCACTGGAATGGGCTGCCCAGGGAGGTGGTGGATTCATTGTCCCTGGAGGGGTTTAAGAAACTCTTAGCTGTTGTACTGAGAAACATGATTTAGTGGGAAATACTGGTGGTATGTGGACAGTTGGACAGTTGGATGATCTTGGAGATCTTTTTCAACCTTGGTGACTCTATGCTTCTTCATAGAGAAAAGCATACATGTGTCATTAAATAGTTAGAGTTGACCAATAACAGTAAATGAAATCATGTTGCTGCATAAGCAATAAATTTAATTAGAATGGCTCCTGGCAGTGTTGACCTGTGACATAGCACTTTTCCAATAATTTCTGAGACTTGCCCAGTAGTCAATGTGGGTCAAGAATTGTGGCTAATAGACAGTATGAATGCACACTCTCTCTCCTACCTTCTTCAAACTCCACCATTTCCCCAGTCTTAGAGGTTAGAAAAGTACAGACACAGTCAGGAACTGTAATTGGCCCAAGAGTAGCAGATCAAACTCCAACACCATTTTACTGATATGGATGCAATCACCAAATGGCTAAACAACAGCCACTCTTGATACACCTATATGATCAGTAATCACTGTCCTAACAGCTGAGCAAACATTCTTTTGGCTTCATTAGATGTAGAAGTAAGTTTGCTGATCCTGTTTCAGAGTATTGTGAAATACTTGTCTCATGAACCAATCTTTTGCAGGGGAAAGTTGTGGAAAGTATTGGATTTTATGAAGGGAATTTTGATAGAAAATAAAAGAATTGATTTTACATTTGAAACAACTCAATAAAAAGCATTAATTGCCTCCTGCACAGAGAGAGTATGCCAGGAAGAAGAAAGGAAGGAATTAATCTAGAAATGAAATAATAGATTCCAACTTACACTGTTAGAATATAGTAAAGGGAATTTAATATTATTTCCTTCAAGATCACTGAAAAAGGTCCTTACTTTTCCCTGAATATTTAGGGTAGCAGTCTTCAGACAGAAGAAACAATACTCTTGCCAACTGCCAGAAGTAAATAGTAATAACTTTTAAAAAGACAAATTCAACCTTTATAGAAACACTATAGAACACACAGAGGGGAGCAAGTAGCCAAGAAACATATGTACAAATTTTAAAGCATATGGGCTTCTTGTTCTCCTAGTAATTAATATAATAATTTGAGTTTGTTAATGTTATCTCATCTTTCTTCCACAAACTGTGTATATAGGAGGCTGTTAGGGACATAATAAACACTTGCTGCTGTTATACATTATAAAGAACACTTGAAAGACATGTATTGGTAATTGTACACATTAAATACCAAAAGGTGATAATGGAACAGTAGATTCTGAAAAACAAAAACATTATTAAAGTACAAATAGTAGTTCCTTCAAAGTACCAACCACCCACCCAAAATTTATCAGCAAGAAAAAAGGAAAATGTAGAAGATAAATTGACTGAAGGTTTCCTTTGCAAACCACATATCTCATTATCCTCTTTTGATGCTATGTTTTATACAGCTACTGAAAATAGACTATTTCTAGAGAATTCACGAACAATCTCTGTTCTGTAATATTTTACTCATCTTGTGTAAACATTTAATCTAAACACTGCAAAAGTAACAAGAGTGCCTTGAATCACATGTGATTTAAATGACTTCATGATGTGAAAAAAAATTCTTGAGGTAATCTGAGAAAGAATGATTAAATGAGAAAAACCGCAAGTTATTTCTGTGCAGGGACTGAAGAGACTGCCCCTCTTTAAACTAAGCAAGAATTAAGTAATAAAGAAACGTAAAAGCTTAAGCTTTTAACCTGAAAAATATGATTTTAAAAAATTTAACTAAAAATCAAATGCAAATAGTACTTGTTTTAGTTTTTGTTTTTTTTTTTAATAGCCTGAAACATGCAACATATAAAAACACACACATTTTTAGTTTAAATAATTTTTTTTTTGTCTCATTACCCCAATTTTTATATATTTACACTATGAAATCAATCTGTTTATAAATTTGACCTTTATTCTCTGTTTTCCATGCCATCCATCACCACACCATGTAAAAAAAAAAAGGAGACATAACTTGCCTTTTCCACACTGAGTATTCTTGTTTTATTTTCTCTTCTTCAGTGTAGTTTACATTCTCTTGAGACTAGTTAAAATCTGGACTATCAGAAGGGAAAATAAGATTTAATATCTCTGACATGGTCACTTCTGACTATTGTAAACATCTCAGAACATGAGTCAACAACTAAATGAAAGAGTTTTGGACTGCCAAGTTGTAACATAATTGTACATAAGATTTCTCATTTTCTGTCTGAAGTGTTTGGGATTGGCTTTCTGTCAGGAACATAATATCAGGCTACTTGGACAATATTTGCTATAGTATAGTAATCCCTGTATCATCCTTCAAAGTTCTCAGATTCTGTGTACACATGTATTTCTTGTAAAAATTTGAAAACAGACTTAAAAATACCTATCTCTGATTTTTAATAATAGTCCTGAATAGTGCTAGTTACAATGTTTCTGAGCATGTTGTAGATTTTTGTTTTTTTCTTGAGTGGGGGGGTACTGACTGCTTAATTTTTTAGCCATGGAGCTCACGGACATCAGGATCCAAAGTTTAAACCATAGTTGTGCCTTGATCATGGACCTCAAACATTTGTTTAGACATTACTTTTATGCTACAGCACCTATTTCTGTTGAAAAATATTTCATTTGTCTTCCACAACCACACTTCCACTCTGTCGAAAACTGAGAAAAACAGTTTTACTCATCCAGAGTGCAGTGAAAATTAGGAATTTTCGGTTAAAAAGGAAAAAAAAATCATGTCTACTAAGACCAAGTTCATTGCAAATATCCAGAACTACAATGCTAATATTTGCAACTCCAAATTCAGTATTTATAGGCCCAAAATATTCCCCAATATTTGCTTAAAACTGGCTATTATCACATGCATTCTACAATTAATTTCACTTTATAGAATATTCGCAAAACTCAAACATAAAAGGGGTAAAAAAGCTACTGAAAAGAATTAAATTATTTTACATGAGTGCATACCGGAGAAATATTTCTTAAGTGCTCATTCAATATTAGCACCCATTTCTGTGTCAGTAAATCAAATCATTTTTAAGCAGCATCATTACAACATCATCACTTTTTCTTTGCTAATTTATAACAGTAATCCTCTTGCCTAATTTGGAACAGTGGTCTACATGGGCTGATTGCAGTTCAGAAGTGAAAAAAGACCCACCAATAATCTTTCTTAATTAAAATGCAAAATTGTTATCCTTATATTCTCAATATGGGGGTATCAGAAAACATGGGACAGGAAACAGTGATCCTGTGCTTGTAACGAGAGCTGGAAAGGAGAATGTCATGGTTAGATGGGAGCATAGATACTACCAGTACAGCTACCAGTATAGGAAACAGGTATTGCAGTATGGAAAGGCTTAGTATCCTCAAGCTCATGGGAAGAAACCTAAGCTACCTTAAAAGTAGGTAAGGAATATGACTTGGAGATCATGACTGCCTTTCTAGAAAGAGATGAGAACTGGAACTACCTCCAGATCATGTCCTAGAGTTGTTTTAGCATTTGCATTCTTAAAGTTGGAGTGATTAAGTATAAGGAAGAATCTTTATGTGAACTTTTTAAACCCATGGACTTTAAAACTCAGACATTATGCAGAGCTTCTGGAGGAGAAATAGTCTTTACTGATAAGGGGAGAGTAATCAGAATAGCTGAGCTACTTCTCAGAATTTGAAGGAATTCTAGAAACTTTCTATGGTAAACTAGCAATTTATTAGAGGCAAGAGATTATACCTTTGCAAACTTACCAATGCTCTAAATGCACTTTTCTATCTCCAAAGTTCTCTTTTGTGACTCTGCTGCTGCCCTAGGGATGAACAATAAAGTGTCTCTTCTTCATTCAGTGTGCTACTCTTACTGCTTTTGAACAAAGCCCATGCAGTGAAAATGGCCTTTTGCCTTCTCCAATTTTCAGCAGTTCATCAACTGACTGTTGCAGTATAATAGGTCCCCTGCAAAGAAAGATGCTAGAGAATTTGGAACTGAAAAGATGGAACCTCTAGACAGTCATTCAAACAGGCTTGCTAAAAAGTGTCTTTCACATTACTAGCGAAATACTTAGCATCCCAAGGGGCTTAATTTAACAACAGTGATCATCAAGCCTGGTTGTTGATACCTTCTCTCCAGAAGTTGAAAAAGCTTCTTTCTCTTCTGTGAAACTCTTAAGCTTCAGTGTGTATGGTTTAACAAGCTCAACTCAACATGGAATTATCTATAGATGTATTTCTTTATTTCTCTCCTCTCTGCCTTCCCCGCAACATTATTAAGGGGCTAAAAACCATCCAGGGTTAATCACTGTCTCTCAACAACACACTACATGAGAAAACCAAATAATTACTTGGCAACATGCCAGTTGCCCAATATCCACTTGCTTATCTGTTCTTTTGTGCAGCATTCTTCCTGTTCACATGAAGCTCAACCTTATAGCCCACAAAGATTGGACTCTGAAAATCTAAAAAGTTCTGCCACAATTAAGAATTGAAATAAAAATAAACTCGATCCCCCTTCACTAAGGACACAGCAGGTGGGCTAGAACACTAACTACTTCTATCATTTTCTTGAGAGTGTGATAAATCCTCTAATCTTTTAGGCTTATGGGACTATTAATACCCACTTCAGTCAAAACAGTCTCTCGTCTAGTTGCTTTTAACATCACCAAAGTTTGCTAGATTTTCACTTGTGCATTACATCAAGTATCACCTTGTAGCATTGTCCTTATCCCTTTGTATTTTTTTAAACCATGAAGAACCCTAGAGTATGTGAAATTCAGTAGAGAAGCATGCACTCAATATACACCTACAATTGGAAGCAGGAGCTGCCTTATTTTACTAGCAGAATCAACTCAGTAATACAAAAGTAGCACACTCTCAGACCTAAGGATAAGAGACCTTCCTCCAGGCTATGGATTATAGCTCATGTATTTGGGTTACATTAGCATTCTCACTACAGAAACTTGATTCAGCCATAAATTCCATCAGTGTAACAGAGGATAAAGGACTGAACCTACAAAAAGTTTTCTTGGCCTAGCCTCCACTCCCTCCTCACTAGTCTGGTGTGGAAGGATGTACCTGATCTGCACAAGTGTAAGGCACAAATGAAAGGAGTACAGCCCACAGATGTATTTAAATATATGCTTTCTGTATGGATCCTGAGTCTTTGCAAATGCTCAAAGCTTTCTGAACTTTTACCTCTGGCTTAGGAAAAAATGTTATTAAATGAGCAAAGCTTCATCCATATCATAGAACCATAGAATCATTAAGGTTGGAAGGGCCACTTAGATCATCTAATTCAACCATCGACTTGTCACCATCATGCCCTCTAACCTGTATCACTCAATGCGACATCTACCCTTTTCTTGAAAACCTTCGTATGTCACACTGCTGTTCCTCAGTTCTGTCTCCTAAGTCCTCAAAGCAGGGGAGTACATTCCTCAGGAATGCAGTGCCTTTGTTTTACCCCTCCAGTTTAGAGAACAACGCATATTTCAGTCTACAGTGACTGGCCTGATGTGGTTTAACCCAGAAAGCAGCTGAACACCACCCAGTTTACAGTCCCCAGGTGGGATGACGAAGAGAAATGGAATCAAAATAGAACTTGTGGGTTGAGATGAAAAGCATTTACTGAGACAGAGAGAAGAAAATGGAAACAAAAAAAATGCAACAATAACAATATGCAGACAGATATCCAGAATGTAATTACTTGCCATCCACTAACTGATAGCCAGGTAATAATACAGCAGAATCAGTCTGATCTGGGCATTAAAAGAGACAGTGCACGATGGACAGTGAAGTTACATGTAGGCAACTGTATTCTTCACCCTGCGCAGTAATGATGCATCCTGGGATGACTCAAGGGGAAAATGAGGTTACTGCTTCCCCCATTCCCCTCCCAAACTCCCACTTATAAAATCTGCACCTGGGTTTATTTTGGCAGCACACTGCCACTGGTACATCCTATCCAGCAGGTACTGTGAGATGCTGATTACAACATTGGAGATTATCCCTTTTCCTGCTCTTCTTGCAGTAGGTGGAAGGACTATTTGTAAATAACACAACAAGCAGTAATTAACTGTTATACAAACCTAATTTCAGCTTTCTAAAGCATAATAGCAATCTTTATATTAATTTCCCTGGTACCAATATTTCAGACTACTGAGATGCATTTGGACTGTGTGTCTGTTTACTGAGGGATATAACAGTCTGCCCTAAGGCCAAGGATGATGGGGAGCCAAGGAAGGTATAGCTCTGGGGAGTGCACTGGTAGTGGATCTGTCCTGAGGATGCTTAAAGTTATGGATCCTCAGCCCTCGGGCAGAGAATTTTGGCAAGTGTGCCCTGAAGCCAAAGACCCTGAAAGTTGCTACCAGCAGTGAAGCTGACAAGTTACATCAAATTCAATGAATAGCATGCTCAGTCTCAAGAATTCATCAGAAACTTGGAAAAAAAAACAGCCTGGATTTACATATACATTAAGAAAAAAACAAAAACAAAAACAAAAACACACCACAAAATATACGCAAATGCAGACACAGAAAGAAAACCTTAATATATGAAATGACATTTTTTTGAGACACGAAACCCTTTTCATGCCTGCGTGAACCCAGATCTGTTTAATAAATTTTGATTCTGATGACATTTCATAATCCTCTGTTTTCTGGATTAAGCATTTCTTTTATTCATCCTTTTCTCAAAATTATTTTATTGATGTTTTATTTTTATTGTTGAAAAGATTCTACAGCTTTGTTAATGAGTACTGTGAATGACATAAACTTTGCACTGGATCAAGAGCCTCAATAATTCAACCAGAGTAAAATAATTACCTTTTAAAGTTCTGCATGTAACTCTGAAATCAGTGCATTTTAAAATGATGTTGTCTGTTTTGTAGTATCACGTATTTCACTCATATATGATTTATAATTCATTATAACTCCTACTTTCTTGTGTTCCCTTATCCCTTTTATTTTGTATCTGTACCCTTTTCTTTCTTCAGTATACTTCTTTTCAGTCACCTTTCATAAAATTCATCTTACTGGTTCTAGACTATTTCTCTAATACATTAGGATCTCTCTGAGTTACTGTTCTGTGATGTAACTCCTTTCAGCCTGTTGTTCTTCCATATTTCTTAAGTATATTTGCTATTCTACCATTCATGCCTTTAATTAAAAAATTAAAAAATTGCTGCCATAACTACTATATATGAGACCAATTTGAAATATCATCCTAGTTTGGCAGAAAACTTAAGACAAGTCTGCTCTGAGTATTTTAGTATTCTTCTGCATCAACTGCATTTGAGCAAGATCCCATTTCCCAAATTTACTTTTAAGAATACCTTGTGCATCCACATTGCAAGCCTTACATATGTCAGATTATCAAACGTATCTAGTGCTCCTTCCATATCCGTTTGGCCAGTTAACATGTCAGGAAGGAAATTAGACTGGCTTGGCATGTTTTGTCAGATCCTGACAAATCCGTATTGCCCTGTTCTTAGCACCTTATTATCTATCGCTTGCACAAAACCAGATTAAAAGTTTTGTTCCAATATCTTTTGGGGTATCAAAGTGAGGTCAAATGCTTTGTAAGTCCTTGAGATCTCCTTTCTCACACTGTGAACAGAAGTATTTTATTCTTTGCCTTCCTCCTGTTCTTTGAATCATTTATTCTTCACAGATTTTTGAAAATAATTATTGTTGCTTTGGCTAATATTCTAATCTGCTTGTGGTTATATGTCACCAATGGAAAACCTAACTTATCTAAGTAGTTCTGATATCTTCTTTCCCTGTTTTGTCTTATTTTCCTGTTCTTTCATTAAATTTAATCTCAGCAAGTTTATTTTCATGTTCAGCTTATTTAAAAGACAGAAAAAATGAAGCAATAAACTTTGAACATTTCAAATATTTCTGTATTGTGCACCACTTACTACTTCCTATTTTTTCCTATTATTTCCTTATTCTCCCTAGTGCAGTCTAAGGACTTTTTGAAAATACACCTATGCACAGATAATAGTTATTCAGTGAGCTGGAGATAGAAACAGCACTGGAATTCACTCATCTCTGAGGCTGAATTGTTATAATGCCCATGCTTTTGGCCAGAACCAACTAGCCAAATAATTTCTGGGTCCAGTTCAGGACTTAGTACAGGTCAAGGACCGTTCCCAAATGGCAGTGCAGATGTGACCACGCTGTGCTGGAGGCTAAGAGAGTTTAATAGCATAGATGTGACTATACCAATGCCAATTGGCCTCAGTGTCAGAGAATGATCCCTGGCACTGTTCAGTTTATTAGTACAGATCTGGTCTTTTTCTCCTGATATTTTCCTTATCCATCAGATGTTAAATTAGTTCAAGTCTCTCATTCCCACCAGACCTTACATTTAGCTGTCACTGTTATATGGTTAAAGTCCCTTTCAACACATTCTCTGGATTTGACATTTCATAGGAGTCATGAGTGTCTATATCCATATATATTTAATAATTCCATGTAATACTTTATTTTGTGTTTAGATTTAGTGCATTTTTGTCTTGATATATAAGGAAGTACCTTCTCCGTTTTTCTTTCCTGCAGTTCCAGGGCAAGAAGATATTTTTTAGAGATACTATCAGTAATTCAATGGCTTAGAGGCCCATCTGTATACCTATAGGGATGGGCACAGGTTCAGCAGCCTACTTAAGCACAGCATACTGAAGGATGGAGGCCTTGGACTGTTTTGTTGGGTTTAACAATAAGAGTTGAACTGTAAATGCAGATTCTGGAACCATTAATTAATAAAAGATCATATCTTATTCATAATTATATAGATGGGAAAAAAAGTCAGCAAAACTTACTAAAATTCCCTAAAGTTTATTTTTTCCACATTCATGCACACTGGAATATGTATGCTGGAAGATGAGAAAAAAAAACCTAGGCTAACTGCTGAGCCATTGAGACAGTTTTCACAACATCACAGATAATTACAATTATCCTTCTCTTAGGGACTTTGGAGCTGCCAATTTTCTGCAACTGAAAATAAATAAATAATTCAGAACAGATGTTGACTGCTCATCCCACTTTAGTCAAAAGCTTTAGGCAGGCATATCAGCATTAACTTGAAAACAATGACAGAACTTGAAAATGTTTCTTCTCTTTCACCTTTCTTGTTGTTGTTGTTGTTATTTTCCTTGTTTCATTTTATGTTTTAACAATCAGGCAAGTTTTCAAGTTTTCAAGTACAGTGGAACTGTAGTGGAAATTAAAAAAAAAACACAGCAGAAAACAAAAAAGAGACACTCACCAATTCGATCGGGATTAGAAAGGCAGGAATTTGCTTAGTAACCAGGATAGATAGATAGTAAATTCCAACAGGTGGCAGTTTTTGTCCTAAAGAGTGAGTACCTTGTTTGGAATTAGCAGTCTTATCATGTTCAAATAGACTTGTAGGGAAATTGGCTGTGCAAAAGGAGAACTCTTATGATTATGGATTCACCCATGATGCCATCATGCAGAGCAGCTTTGTCTATCTGTGTTCTGATAGACTCATCTGACCATTCTTAATGAGTCTGGCAATGATTAATGGCAGCTCTTATGACTAGCATATTGAATAGTGCTCTAGTGCAACAGCTTACAGATGCCGTTGAATTGCTAGTGATAAATGTACTATCTGTAGAGCACTTGCTAATACTAGTAGTATGAACAATAAGGGAAACAGTGCATGCGTTAAGATAAGGAATAACTCTCCAGAGATAATTAAGTTTCCCAGGAAGGCAATCAACATAACTGAGTGTGCAAATCTCACCCAATAGGGCATCCCTATGGAACTGAGAATCTCACCACATCGGCTGGTCCCAGTAGTCAACACTGTCCTTATGCCTGGTCTGTGATGGCATCTCCCCTGAAATTCCTTCTTTCTAAGGCTATTTTATACCATTTTCTTAATTCCAAGTGGATCTTGAGTGGCTTCAGTCACGTGTGTTTTTGTGATTGGTGATTGGTGGCAACCCTGCTCATGGAAGAGGAATTAGAATTACATAGTTGAGGTACCTTTCAAACTAAGGCATTTTGTGATTCTACACAGCTTGTTAATTCAATAGTATCACTCAGTTTCCATCCCTGCTTTGTTATCATGGAGCCTGGCCACAGAAGTTTTGCACTTCTCTCCACTCTCTGTAGTGTATTTCTCCAAGTCAGCATAGCAAGCTTTCCTGATGTAACTGATATCCAAGGGTACAGGCTGTGTTGCCTAGGGAACTATTTTGGAGCAGACTTCTTGTGTATTTGTTGCACACCACTCTGGAGGTTTCTTCAACACTTTTTTTTTTTCTTTAAGAGTTGAATATCCCAGTAAGTTATTTCAGATAATTGTTCCACATCGTTATAAGTATTTGGTCATTAATTATTAAGAGAAGTAAGCAGCAACTGTTTTGCTCCTGGCATATCTGTACAGTGCAGGTACATTGCCCTTTAATCAAATGATTCCCAGTCCTATCTTTAAACAAAGTCATAAGGCCATCCATCAGGAACACTTATACTTATTAATTTGGATACCTTATTGAATTAGATAGGAATTAGATAATAAAATAACCTCCTTTGCAAGACTAACGGCATTTTAAATAAATTGTGAGAATAAGTCATTTTTATGGCAATAAATTATCTGCAAACATTTGGTAAACAAAAGTCACCAGCATGCTGAATACAGTGATGATGCAATGTGCCCTCTGCTATTTGGAAGAATGCCCCCCAGTGTGTTGTCTTATATTACTCTGGATGCACACTGGAATGACTGTATGCTATTTCAAAGGTCAACATTTATCACAGTGTGCAATGTTCCCAGTGTCTTAAATACTTATACTGCCCTTACTGTGACAGCATATTAGCTTGTTTAAGCATCACTGCAATTATCTTCACAACACCCAATGGGATAAGAAAGAGCTTTTACCCCATTTCTACACATCAGGCATGAAGATATGGGAAATTAGCTCAGATAGTTAAGGACAGATCTGTGGCAGTGTATGTTTGTATGGAGGGTGACCTTCACATTTCCCTGGCGTTTTCCTCACTATCCTTTTAGATCTTCCCTCCCTATAACCATAATATCCCCAGACTTCTCATCGTTTCTGATACCCAGTGAGCTTACCTCAACTGCCTAGCAACTCTGGAGCAGGAACTAGTAATACCAGGTTATATTTTCCTCCACGCTCCTTCTAAATGACATAAAAAGCCATTTGTGCCCTGTCATGTATAAATGTCCTTTCTAACTAACCCACCTGGTTCTTGCTTTCACAAAAGCGCAAGTATGAAGGAGCAAGAGAAATAATTCACACTCATATTTTCTCTGAACATACAGATGGGACACCAGCCAGGGTATGTATTAAGACCTGGCAGCTAGAAGTACTGCCAGAGCTAGATTGCACCCCTCATATCAGGCTGATTCTCCAGTCATTCAAATATAATAATTGATGTAATCAGAGACTAAAGAACCTACGATAATTTACTAATTTTTCGAGGCAACAGGAAGTCTATAGGAGAGTGATTTGCACTGAACTTTCAAGAACCAGAAAAGGAAATTTTGAATGCAATTGGCTAATATACTAAATACCCACTGAAAGCAACATGCAGAATGTAAAAGCCCAAGGACTTTCATTAAAACTGCTGTTCTGAAAATGAAATATATTTGGAGAATTATATACTAATAGTAATAAAAAATAATGATAATGACCTAAAAATGGGAAAGAAAGGGATTTGGACAGCTGTAGAACTATTAATTTGACTGCCACATTATCTAGGAGTTACAACGTAGTTTAAAAGAAGGAATAATTATGTACATGGAAGTAAATGGAAATGAATTCACTCAAGATAGATCACGTTATCCTCAGTGGAAATTTTTCTTTGGTCAGTTAATTCTTTTTATATAAAAGAAAATACAATATGTTTATTCTAACTGGACTTTAGTAAATCATTGATATGTTGTCATATAGGAAACCATTTGTTAAACTCTAAAACATGAGGATTAGTGTAAGAATGAAATACTCAATAAATAACACAGAAATGGAACAACACAAGAGAGCAGTGAAAAGGTTTTGCTGACTTTAACAGGTTGAGGTAACTTAAAAGTTGAGTCCAGTATTGTTCTTGAACTTTCCAGAAATAGTGTTTAAGAAATTGATCATGATATCTTATCTCATTACCAAACTTGGCACAAGATTACTGCTAATTAAAACGTTAAAAGCCATTGTTGGTAAGAGAAGCTTGATGACTGTATGAAAAGAAATGAAAAGTATTATTTTGCAACTGTACAAAGTGCCAGATATGCTTTCAGAGTTAAACTAGAAGAATTTCTTCCAGATCTTCCAAAAGATGCGTAACTATCATACAAGGAAAGCGAAGAGGAAGTAAAACACTTGCGATTTCTGGTCAGTCACAGAACTATGAAGCAACTAAATGATGTCATATAATGCATACCTAGGAAAGAGAACAAAGCACTGATGTCAGCTTCCGAGGTACAGCTGAGTTTTCATCTAGAACATTGTTGCCATCAGTACTACTTAATGAAGGAGAGTTTGGAAGTAGATGATCTTTAAAGTCCCTACATACACATGAGTTTTCAAATGCTTATAATTTTTATTTTAATAGCTTAAGGAAAACCAGTCACATACCATGATTTTTTTTTCTGTTGAGCTCAGTAGAGAAAAGGAAGTTTTATTTCCCTTTATCCAAGACAACTGGTATTTCTGATCCAATGGTTCTTATGCAGTCATTCTCAAGGTACAGGAAAGCTGTAAATTACCATCTACAAAAAAGGCAATCTGTGGAATAAACAGAGTCATTGTGCAAACCCTTTTGTAACACATTGCTGGGCAGATGAAAAAGGTGACTGGGCAGAATTGGTGGATTTATCAACTTCAATGAGATAAATGACTGGATTTAAAGGCATCAGCAGAAAACTAAATTTCAATAGTTTTGAATTTCTTAAAGCTTTAAATACAGTCTCTCACAGTATTCCTATATTCAAAGTTGGACATTGCAGTCTGGATAGTTAGACAGCCAGATTGTTAGAAAGTCCTTGTTGGTTGGTTGGGTGCTGAAGGTTGATATACTTTATTTTGTGGAATACGATGGTGTCTCTCCTGGGTTCACTCAAGCTTTTCATCTTTATCAATGTGATAAAGGAGTGCTTGTTTATCGAACTTAAAGATGACACCAGCTCTGGTGAAAAGAGTAGATATATTAGAGGGCAAGGCTGTAATCACTTGGAAGGCTGGAGGACTTTACTGGAAAACTCAACAAGAAAACATGAGAACATTCTAGTGTCTGAAAAGGAATAACCCCTTGCCTTGTGAAGATGATTGGGCAGGGAGCCACACAACCAAACAGTGCACCCTGGAGTGCTGCCTGGGCTCTGAGCTATATAGTTGGATCCCATGTTAGTTGTTTTCAGCAAGGGGTTGGACTATAAGACTCCATTATCTCCAACTATAAGACTCCATTATCTCCAACCTGAATGATTTTGTGATCATACAAGCCATGAAAACTTCATCAATTAAACACTTGACAATCCCAGACCAAAGCATCTATAATGTAGATGATGCTAAAAAATCAACAAGGAATCTCCATGCGTGAGCATAGTAATTTGTAGTAGTTCTGGTTCTGGTATTTCTGCCCTTGTTCTCACATGGTACGATTGATCAACTTGTTAAATAGAAGGAGCACACCCACTGGCTAGCCATAACTAATAACACTCAGTTTCTCGGTTTTCTGCATGTTCAAAATTCAGATATGCAAAAGTTATATAAGATATCATCAATTTAAAAACAAGTGTTCTGCACCTAGTGTGAAAGGATATAAATCACCTCCTAGCCTACAGGCAAAAAAATGAATCAGGGCTGATGAAATAGGCCAATGACTTTACTTCTAAACAACAGCTTTTTAAAAACATAATAATGAAAACTTCAGGAACTACATAATGAGGCAGTGGGTTTCCCTAACCATTCTTTAGCCAACCAGATTGATTTTGTTCCATTTTTTCATTAAACAGATTGCTTCAGACAGTGTGCTCCTGTGCCAATTTCTAGCCTGCAGTGAATTTTAATGGCTGAGTCATAAACCCCTCAAAAAATGGGTTATGTAATGGAAATGCTGAGGGACTCTTAAGTAGAGTAAGTGCCATGTTATGCTGCAATAATAGTAAACAATAATAGTAATATTAATAAAAATAACACAGTTTTATGTGAACCCATAAAATACCATTTACATAATCACTGTACAAATATTTAAGATTCAGAAATACTGCATTTTTCACAACTATGGTGAGGCTATGGGCATTACAATCTTTTTCAAAATCTTTGGATTGCAGTGTGTTGCATGCTTTCAGCTCTCAAGATAGGTTCCACTAAGGACATGAATTGACAGGCCTCTTGTCCTGAGACTGCTGATTAGATAAAAAGATTTTTTTTTACTGAAACTTTTTTAACATCTCCACTATGTATATTTTTAACGTACCTCTCCTAACAAGGAACTAAAAAGTTCAGAGTTTCAAGATGTCTGAAAAATCTACTAATACAAATCAACGGTAGCAACTTACTTAATAAATTATTAATCTAAAAAATAATCAGTTAAGATTCATTATCAAAAAGGCAATTTCTTGTAAAACAGTTTCTTTGTGTCCCCAGGCCATAAAAATTACTCCCTGGCTTCTCATCTTGGAGAAGTTTCAATTAGAATTTCATGTTGAAATGTACGTTCACACCTTCTTATATATATTTTGGTAATGCCTGTTTAACTCTAGCTGTCACAACTTGGAAAGAATATTTTTTTCTTTTCCAATAAACCAGTTGGAAAAAGAGGAGGAAGATTTTGAGTGGTTCATAAATATATAATGTTTCTCATTTGTTATATTCCGCAATCAGAGGCAGTAGCTTTAAACTTGCATATCAATGCATAATTCCACAAACTTAAAAAATTGATCTGCCAATGTCTTCCCTCTAGCAATCTTTTAATTAAATGAACTCCACTCACCTTACTGTTAACCTCCTTTGGTTGATTTTATGCTGAGATTCAGTTTTTGGATGTTGTTTTTCATTTTAAACTGTAGAGGTTGTTTAGTAAACAAGTGTTTAATAATGTATGCAAGGTGACATAGATCATTGCCAATTATTTATTCACTATAATAAGGTGAAGTATAAGGATCTTTTGTATTCTTGCCAGCCAAAGCCAAGAGTGGGCCACCTTCTCAGCTGCAACAAATTAAATTGATCCTTGAATTTTGCTGGATGGCGTGCTGCTTTACACCAACTAGGGGTCTCTTTTAAAAAGTCTGTAGTATTTTTTCCCCCCATATTTATCTATAAGAATAAAATTTGTTGTGATGTTTAACTACAGCCGTAAATTACTAGGTGGTTCAACACAAGTTCTTCCTAACATCAATAATACACCAAAATACTGTGAATACCTTGTTATAAATCTGTAAAAAATATGTATGTAACCAAGTCCACTTAACAGCTCAGATTATCAAAGTAAGAGGTGAGCTACACATAAAAGGATCTGTATCTCCAGAGGGTCAGGATACAGACCTTAATAATAAATTAAACATAGTTAACTGTACTGTTTTGGACCTTAGAAGTGCTTCAGGAGAAAATTCTAATCCAAGATTCTTGGTAAAAAAAGCACAGAGAAAATGCACAGTTCTCCCAGACTGCGATTTTGCAACCATTTCTGGGCTCCAGGAACAGGTACATAGGGCTGTAAAGTGAGTGAAAAGGGAATCATGGAGTCATAGAATCTTTTGAGTTGGACATTTAAAGGTCATCTAATCCAAATCCCCTGCCATGAGCAGGAACACCTACAGCTCCATCAGGTGCTCATCCAGCCTGACCTTGAGTGCCACCAATGATGGGGTAACCCACCACATCTCTAGATATCTTGTTCCAGAGCTTCAGTAACCTTGGAATGAAAAACTATTTTCAATATATCCAATCTAACTATTCCCTCTTTTAGTTTGAAAGCATTTGCCCTTCTCCCATCAAACAAGGATATGCGCACTGCTGGTGTACACAGTCATTGCCTGCACACAGGCTGCTGCCAGTGCAGCCACTGCTGGAGTACCTTAGGTAAACTCAAATTACTGGAGAATTACTGCTGGCTTTGCTCTCTTATAGAATAGGTGTAGGAAAGCTAAGAGCACTTCAATTTTCCTCATGTAAACTGCACTCTGGCAAGATGAGAACAGGAATTCCACCTGACATCATGTCTCAACACTTCCTTCCTGTCCTCACTTTATCACTGTCATCAGCCTGAGATGTACGAAGAACCTCAGGGATCAGACAAGACCGTATTTCTTTCCTTCTCCACTTAGGATTTGAGGTCCTGTAAAAGAAATTATTCCACAGTTTAAAGCTGGAAGACAGCATAAACACTCCTAATGTTCTCTTCACTGTCTTACACGCTGCATAAAGTTCCACCAGTATCCAAACTATATTTATGTTTGTAAGCATACAACATGCTTGTAAATTGAAGCACCAAAAGCAAAATGCACCTGCCAGTTGTTTTCTGTGCCCATAGAAAATACTGCTCCATTTCCATTTCTCTTTCCCCTCCCCAAAAGCCATTGCTTCTAAAACATTTACAGCACTGCTAAGGAATTATAGCTGCGGCACCAGACATTACATGACAGCTGTTTGAACAGAAATACTAATTGCTTTCATATTTAATTAGCTATTGTTTAAATTAAAAATACCAACAAAACAGTCACAGCAGGCTCATTTTAACAGGAGGCTTATTGGTTCAGGCATGAGCTCAAAAAGCAGCGGGCGTTGGATTCATGCAATATCTTTCTTTGGTCCTGAGAAACTGCCAGTGCATTCCTCACTTAACAGCTGCTGGTTCATCCCACTGGCTTGATCTTCTTCCTAATGGTTATTTTTCTCCTCTAAAGGCTGAAACTGAGAGATGGCATCCAAAGTAGGGACCTTACCTATCCTGAGATATTAATAATGTTGATGCTTGGAATCTTTTTTTTTTTTTTTAAACCAGTGAGGAGAACCAGCCTCATTTATTCTTCTAAAGAGTGCTAGGATATATCTTGTCCACTGCTCAAGGCTGAAATGGCCTGTTTCCACCTATTAGAGCAGTTGATTCTGTGATCATTTGTACATTTTTTTTCTAATTCAAAAGTTTGAAATGACATAATGACTGTGTCACAGGAAATGATGCATTTATATGAAGAGGATATTGGTCTGTGCTTGTCACTCTGCAGTGATTTAGGGATACCTGTCCAATAGGTTCTGAAATCTACATCCACTATGACCTCTTAGAGCTTATATATAATTGTCTGTGGAGCTTGCTATCCACTAACTGACCTTGGGTTTCAATTTGGAAGACAAGGTCAGGTGAAATGTTTAACAGGTTTGAACAATGAATGGATCAGGTTTTTGGAGCAAAGCTGGGAGATAAGTTATTTGACTGAGTAGTCTGAAAACAGAGACAATTATAAAAATTACTTATTCCTTCCTAAGGTTCAGTACAGGTTTTAGTTATGACAGTGTATTTTCTCTATTCACGTTAAAGGGAGCCTAGGCAGGTGAGATTATGTACAAGTATCTGTTCTATGAAAATGATAGTTGCCAAAGTTTGGCAAGAGGAACATCAGGTGTTGTGCCATGTCCAGGTAACAGGAGAGATCCACAGTCAGAAAAAAATGCAGTGTAGGACCTGATATACTACATAACACACTATGTTATTGTCCCAGGGACAGGTCACTTTAAAAGATCTAAGATTGTACCCAGAATGTGGAGATTCTGCATAATTACATGCTTGAGACATCACCAAATGGCACCTGCTACATTTTTTTTTCAAGTGAATACTGTGTAACATACTGGCTCTGATTCCCATCTTCTTCTTAGTGACCATTAAGATATCTCAGATTTCTTTGGCAGATGGATGACAATTCACTTCACTGATTCTCAGAGTTGTTGGCAAGTGTATTGCAGGTACAACTATTTACTTAAACAAATATTTGTGTGAATTTTCATGTGAGATTCTCTTTCTGCTGATATTTATGGAAAGAAAATTGTCTCACCCAAATATACATGAAAATCAAATATTTGACTGTTGCAAACACTGCCAAGGACAATTTTGTTTAAAATGTGTGCAAATATTCATGACAAATGTTTTGTGATATTCACTCAGCTCTGAATAATTAACAATAGTTAAATTGCAACACATGTAACAAAACCTATTAGCTCTAATAAGTCTGTACAGTGGAATTAATCAGGTTTTCATTTAAGTAAATGTATTACAAACTAAATTGTTTCATAAACTGTCAAATGTGTAGAAGCACAAAAGTTTGTTTCATGTTAGCCACCAAATTCCAGGTTGGGATGTGATATTTGGAGTTTGGTTCCAGTTCTGAGCTGGGAATTCAATTCATATGTGAGAGAGCTAGTACATGGAAAGGGATTATAGTGGGATTTCTCACACCTAACCTCAGTTGTCCAAAAAATAAGCATAGAAATGAGTTGTCTCAAGCTTCTTGTAAAATCAGTGAAGGCTGGAAGCACTCACTCTTCCTCAGGACGGACGTGTATGACAGCTGGAATGAATTGCAGTCTGGAGGTTCCTGTCACTCCCCATTAACTGTAAGAGGAGTCTTAGCAGTTCATTTAGCCTAGACACCTACAAGACAGATAGAACTAGGTGATATGAATCTCTTCCATTACAGATTCCAAACAACAAGCTTGGATTAGGTGAAATGAACTCACCTCTGGTTGGCATTTCCAAGAGACTATGAGGGATTGCAAGTCCTGCTGGAAAGAACTTGCTGTAATGTTTTTCATCATAAATCCGTGACTTAGTTATTACATACCATATTTCTTTGCCTGCAAAAATATGATGACCCCCTTGCCAAGATCATGATCTTCATATGAAGGTCATAATAAATAATGACATATTTATTGAAATCTGACTGTGAGTGAAATGTCTACAAAAGTATTAGAAAGTTTTTCTATTAAAAG
Organism: Lagopus leucura; assembly: GCF_019238085.1. Taxonomy (NCBI): domain Eukaryota; kingdom Metazoa; phylum Chordata; class Aves; order Galliformes; family Phasianidae; genus Lagopus; species Lagopus leucura. The sequence goes on along the minus strand of NW_024962252.1, from coordinate 1,722,130 downwards.
TGTTTCTAGCCACAATGGTTAAAAAAAACAAGTTTGAAAATATATTCCAAGTGCCTCTTCTTATTCCAAGTTTTTTTAAAAATTGAAAGAAAAAAAAAAAGCCTTGAAAAGTATCATAATTTTTCCTGTCATCATCATTTTATAAGATATCCTCTTGACTTTTGGGGACTTGACCCACGATGTTTTAGCACTTATGATAGGGATTATTAAGCTAATAATCCACTTCCTTTCCTCACTGCAGTTTGTGAGGATGCATTCATTTTCCTGAAGCAAAATTTATGTGCATTATATTATTCACTTGAAAAGTATAATAAGCAGAATGAAGTAAATGCTCTGGCATTGATGCATGACTGCATGCTGAAGGCATACACTGTAAATCTTCACACAGTCCATGAACAGAGTACATAAAGGAAGGAAAATGTGAAACAAGTTCCCTTATACTGCATTATCATTATTCTGTGAATGTTTCATTTGGGAACTCAAACATTAATACAAAATGCACTCTTCTCTCTTCAGCCCACAAACACCATGTTAGCTGAAATGTATGTTAGTTGGCAAGGGAACAAATACTAAAAAAAAAACAATAGGGAAACAAACATGTTGATAGCTGGTGAGGAAAAGTATGTCTCTGTGAGTAGTGCACCAAGATACATGAAGCCCTACTTTCCAACTAGATCTTTGTGAAAGGCTCTGTCAGAATCTGGTCAGATTTTGGTTCCAGAACATTGCATAGGTGTGATCCTGGTATCTGTACCCCAGCTGTGTTTGCTCTGCCTAGGAGTGCCACACAATGAGCCTCTGTCATAATTAGCAGCCTCTCCTTGGCATATCAGAAACATATGCAGCCACATTGTGTTTGTCTTCTCAGAAAACTGCAGATAAAGCACAGGCTGCAGCTTCTCCAGAACATTATTCCTAAACAGCCATGGAAACACTTAATGCAGCTGTGGATTGAGGTGGATTGCAGTAAAGATAATACATTTACTTATTTATTTTAAACATAACATTTCTGGCTTCTGATTTTTCAGATATCATCCCAGAAATGTTCAGGTACTATGCTGATGAGGATCCCCTGTATGCCTGAAAACATGAACTAGAGATCTAAATTAAGAAAAACATACGCATAATTTTAGTATTTTGCTAAACTTTAAAATGTCTCAAGCTTGTTTTTTTTGAATTAATTTCAAATACGCCAGCAGCAAGACTTCAACTCAGTGTAGTGTTAACTAATTTGTTTTTCATTAGGTTTTTTATTAACAAAGAAATCCCCTGATTATTACACTTCTCTGACTTTTTGATAATCCCCCTTGCAACCAGTCACATAATGCCTGAATACTTCTAACAGAAATACTGTTGAGCCAAAAGAGCTGATGGGGCCTGTAATTAACTTCTAAATAATACCAGAGTAATAGAATGTTGTAAGTACCAGAAGTTGGAAATGGATTTGTGCCCTGTTCCAGACACCCTTGGCACTGCACACAGTCTTCAAGTTAAAGCTCACCTGATTTTGCTTCTTGTTCTTCACTCTGGCTAACAGCTGCTATATTTTCAGAGCAATGCAATTTACATTTTACAGTGCTTTTCCTGACTGCACCCCAGGATACTTAGCACATTCAAATGACCACAAGCTATTCAGTCCTGATGGGCAAGATGAAGCACAGTGATGTCTCCTCTAACTTACTTCCTTTCCAATTACAAAAATAAATTAGCTGAAACTAACAGCAGAAACCTGAGAAATGGATATTGCAGAGAAGAGAGTACCTTCAAGCTGGGCTGAGAGTGATAATAATCGAGACCATAATTAAGAGTAGAAATATGCTTTAGTATTGAAACAGCCATTGCTTCATTTGTAGTTGATAGGAAGAGAGTGAACTCATTACAACAGCTATGTAAGGTTTTTCATACAAGTGCCGTAAAAAGACATAGCAAATATAAGCTAATTAGTCACGTAACATGCCTTGATGACAAGAAATTCCTGACATAATCCATTTTATGGAGAGAAAAGTAAATTCAGATCTTGCTCAAAACTGGCAAAATAGCTGTAGGATCAGGAATACACGTCATGTTTTTTAATTTGCCTTGAAGCCATGAGAGTTCAAGGTTGCCCCATTCAGTCTGTTAGAGTGCAGGTGTCCTAGGTATCAAAACATGGTTGAAGTATTTTTTTGCAGAAGCAGAACCTCATCATGGATCATATTGGCTGCTTTCCTTCCAGAGATGAGATGCAATCCTGGGACAGAAGCAAGATCATTCACTTTGTGCCACTTAAACCAATTATATCAAGTTCACTCCATGCATGTACGTGGAGAAAGCTGGAGAGAAAATGCAAGCAGGGTGAAAGACATGGGTCAGGAGCAGTAACACCCCATTGACAACACCCAGCAGCAACTTCTGAGAACATTCTGAACCTGAAACATGCTGTTACCTCAGGAGTTCAAAACAAATGGGTTTCATGCAGAGGGATTTATTTAACTGGTAGGTATAACCACAAGCCGATTTTTTACTGTTATAAGGTCTCTGTCTTTGGCTTTCATCACTGCTTCTTTGGAGCAATTAGACCCAGGGAACAGAATTAAATATAAAATGAAAGCCTGAGGCACAGGTTCAAATGCAAACTGGAACTCAGTAATGTTTAAGATTATTTCTTTTGTCTGCTTTTAACTTTTTCTGCCTTACACTGCAGACTACATTCCTTTTAAAGCTGAAATTTCGAAATTGAAAATGTAAAGTTTCCCTGTTTCAAAACATGGATGACATTTTCAAGAGCCTTTCCTCCTCAGCTCCTTCTGCAGTTTTAAAACAAACACAAAGCTACTAAAAATAATAATAATAAAGCAGTTTGAGAGAAGAGAGACAGAGCAATGGAAAGAGGGAATACATTACTTCATGTCTGTCCGGTTCTGAACTGCTGGATCGTATTTCCTGTACTCCATCAGAATAACCAGCTGATAATATTTATTATTTAATAACATGTTACAAATGATTCAGAAGCTTATTTGCTTTTTTCCAGTGTAACTCATAAACACAGAATCATACAATCATGGAATGGCTTGGGTAGCAAGGATCATGAAGCTCCAACCTCCCTCCCACAGGCAGGGCCACCAACCTCCATATCTAATAGTAGACCAGGCTGCTCAGGGTCCCATTTAACCTTGCCTTGAACACCTCCAGGTGTCCACAACCTCCTTAGTCAACCTGTTCCAGCACCTCATCACTATCTTGGTAAAGAGAAAATACATGCAAAGATACTCTGACTGAAACTTAAAATTTTAATTATCAAAGTAGATTGTGGCTAGTTACACATTTAAATTACACATTTTATTTTCAGCAATTTTTCCTGCCCATCAGAAAAGATTAAACAAGATTATAATTCATTCAGATCAAGCAGTCTTCCACTGGCTACTAAATGTAGAACAGTCAGTTTGTTTCTTGCTAATTTCCCTATTTGTCTGCTTCTGAATCTATCCACGTAGTTAAAGGTAGCTCCTTCTCTGATCAAGTTTTTGGTGGAAAATTGTCATTCTTAATAATTATAAATAACGCTAAATGTATGTGTTTCTTTTGATTTACGTCATCAAACCCTCAGTGAAAACAGCAAATATTTTTTTGACCGGTTAATTTACAGAGGTTCTTAAAATTCTTCAAACACTTTTAACACATTTCTAGGGGAAAAAAAAAAGTATACTAAATGAGCCTGAAGCTTTCAGTACCAGCTAGACTGATATTATCTATATAATAGGTTATATAATAGGTTAATAACGTGACTGCTAATCACTACTTGGGTTAATGCAAGTCACAAAAGGCAATGAATTTGCAGACCATAAAATAAACGTTTGCAAACCTGATTTCTGCCTGAATCTAGTGTGTGTAAATAATCCCTTATCCTCATAATCACTGGAGTTCACCAAAGGGTACCAAGGGAAATGAAATGGGAATGGGTACGAAACTAATCTACTGATGTGACTCTGATTTGAGAATAGGTAGCTGAAGCAGAACTGTAAAGTAGCATTGTTCCGAACAGATCTCTGGAGGTGCACCAAGAACAGCTAGGCATACCCTCCAAAAAAACTAACAGCGTAACATTTTCCTTAGCATGAAATTACCCTGTGCATTGGCTATGCTAAACAGAGGTTTCCAGAACCTGCACATCCTCCATTCATTTCAGTGCACTTGATATCTTCAAGCTTCCCTTTCCCTTGTTTCTGATTCATTTACTTCTAGCTTTTTGAATTTCCAGCTTCTCCATTTTCCACTGCTCTCCACTGCTTCATTTCTTATTTTACTCAAAGCTCAAAAAGAGAGTTCAGAGAACTTTCACTAGGACACCTCAAAGTGGTTGCTGGTCTCTCACTTGCTGCATATTATCTCTCAACCCTGCATGACACAGACAATGAAGGCAGAGAACTCAAGCTCAGAAATGCTGAACACAGTATTGAATCATTGTAATATCAGTTCATTTTACAGTGACAAGGATCCTTAAGATAAGGGTTTAAAACTTCCTTAAAGCCAAACTATATAGTTACCTGTTTCAATGAAATGAAAGCTTATTTCTAAGTCTTTTATAATCCTTCTCATTTCTCATGATCTCTTCTTCCTTCATCTTTCAATCTCTTTCAACAACCTTGTATATGAGATCACAATAAAAATGCTTTGAAATCCCCACTGGTAAATAAAAAATACAGCAAAAGCAGGTACATATGCATGTTGTTTACTCTTTGTGCTAAGTAAATAGAGCCTTCTGGGGAAAAAAAAAAAGTAATTATGAAATTATTGATCCACTATCAATTATATGGTGTTCATACTTAGTCTCAAGCTTTGAAGGTGTGCAATAATATCACTAAGAATGAGTTCTGGCATGCGGCAGATTATTTTAATTTAGTTGCTAAGATTAATGGAAAGAAATATAAAGTAGTTTTAAAGAGTAAAGATTTTTTTTTAATAAATAAAAACCTTTTGTTCATACTTTGATGATATAGGCTGCAAAATCTTTATTTAAGCATTTTGACACTCAGTCTGAAATTAGTCAATAAGATGAAATATTATGGGAGCTTATCACAGCCAGCCATTACATCACTTCGGTTTGTTCATTAACATACAGATTCTACATTTTGTTTTATTTGAATTTAGAGGCCACTTACTACTCATACTGAGTATTATCTTTCCACAAAGAAAATCAGAAAACAACCACTATGTTTAAATATGTATAGAATATATTTAATCTTTATATTTATTTTGAAATCACTCATCATGATAGTGCCCGAAGACAGGATTCAAATCAAGACTAAGGCTTTTTGAAGGTTTAGTTACCTAAAAAGAAAAGTTTAGTGTCGTTTTAGCAGCCTGATGCTGTTTGTCTTCTTTTTCTCCAGAACACTCAAGCCTCTTGTAGATTATGATACCTGCACAAGAGATCTGGAGATAAGCTGACACTAGATATCTATACTGATAGTTGAATGACAACAAAGGTTTCTAAGCTTCCAGTTCAGTCAGTGAAGATCTAAACAACACTGAGTAAAACCTACAGACCAGCTAAGGGGACCCTGAACTACTGCCCACACATATGTACCAGGTGAGATTTGAGAAGCTTTCGTGTGTTGTTCCTGGATGTCTACTATAGGATGAGCTGAATCACTATCTAATGAACTTGAGGGTGTCTGAGAAATTCTTACCTTGTGCCAGGTTACACCTGGCAGGAAAATCAGTTACAGCCATGCTGGAGGGGAAGAGGCTACATGGGTCACTCCTAAAGTTCAGCATCAAAGCCAGGAAACAGTCCCAAGCAATTCTGTATTGCTAGTATAGATAGTATAGATAGTCTACTTTTACTGAGTAGACTGTTATTATCAGTCTTTTAGCTTTATAGTGCCTCTGTTGTGCAAAGTAAGTTGAGGCAAGTTCCTATTCATGAGGAGCTAATTCTTATATCAGCTCTAATGCTGAAAAACTGGGAGAAGATGAAAAAAAAATACACGTGAGACAAGAGGCCAAGAGCAGATCCAGATGTGCAGGTTGCAGTGGGTGTCCTCTTCCCCATTATGTTTTTCCCACACAAACAACATAGTTTTCATTAGGACTCAATCAACCTCATCACATTGGTTGTTCCTAATTATGAAGCTGGAACATGTTTTGATCAGTAACAGAAGTACCTGTATGCAACAAGTCCTCCACATGATCAGTGACGGTGCACTTCTAACTTAAACCAGAGAATCACTGAATTTGGAGTGCTGTATGCTTCTTTATTTCTATAATGCTTCTCAATGACAATTTAAGAACATTTATGGTTCTCATCGAAAAGTACGCTGTTGCAATATTCTAAAATGACTATGAAAGAAAGATCTACTTAGTGTGTGGCATAGCTTACATAAAACAAAGTGCATTAGGGATCTGGGAGAGTTTTTGTTCTTGCTTACACCACTGTAAACTTGAACTGTGTAAATCAGTACCAATTGAATTACTTTTGATTTTTCTTACTGTAAATGCACCAGTGTAGTCCATGAGTCAGCATTTTAATTAGAAAACCTAGGGAGATTGAAGCTGCACATTAATTTTATTTTTCAAGACTTGAAACTTAGAAATACTCCATGTGTTGGATGAAAATTAAAATGAAATTAAAATTATATGCGTTAATCTATAATCTTCAGTGTTGTAACTACTCCTGATTGGGTCCTGAGTGTAAGTCCTCCTTGTACCTGGGTCAAAGAAGTTCCAGGTACCAATACTGGCTGGGCAGAGAATACACTGAGGGCAGCACTAAGTAGGAGGGCTTCTGGGGGAAGATGGCTCATCAGAAGCTGAACATAAGCCAGCAATGTGTGCCTGAAGGCCAGGAAGATAACTGGAGCAAAAGAGGAATGGCAGTGGGGAGAGGAGTGTGATTGATTCCCTCTATTCCACTCTCATGAGTCTCCACCTGCAGCACTGCATTCTTCTCTGGGGTTTCCAACATATTAAGTTCATGGACCTATTAGAGTGGGTCCAGAAAATATCTTGAGGATGATCAGAGGACTGGAGCAACTGTCCTAGGAAGGCATGCAGAGAAAGCTTGGGTTGTTCAGCCTGGGGAAGAGAAAAATATTAACAAAGCATCTCTTTTCATCTTTCTCACTACTATTGCAATCTACTTTCCTGCTGTAAAAGTCTGTAGATTGGCTTTCTTCAGGAATGACATAAAAAAGTTCAAGCTTCAAAAAGGAACTGAGATATAGAATTTCAGCAATATACTTTTATGAAAGATTCCATGACAAAAAATAGAACAATAAGCAGTCAGGGGAGAGCAATCAATATGGTAAACAAGAAAGTTCCAGTGATATGAAGACGGAAATATATATGAATGCTAGGAAGCCTGTAGCTAGAGCTCTAGCTAGAGCTAGATCATTCAACAAAAATTTAATAAATATTTGTTAAAAAAAAAGTCAAAATACAGTAAAGACAGATGGATGCTAGGCAAAAAGAAGTAATCTATCAGTAGCTTAAGCACAGTCATCTCCTCTCTTTTAGAAAAACTGCAGTAAAAATTTTGTGAACTTTATGGACTCTCAGGCAGAGTGAAGATAGCTGCTGTTCATGATCCACCAATCCACTGCCCACTGGAGATGTGGGAAGAGTAGAAATAGTCACAAAACTTCTGGGCAGTAAGTTATATTCTCTTCTGGCCAAATAATACCTGTGTTCCTAGCAGATTCAATCTATTTTAAAGATTCTAATATTTTGCTGATTCCATTATTTCACATCTTGAAACTTGTAGGAGCCAGACCAAACCATAAGCAGTTTAACTTACACTTGCATTCTAAGCAAGGTGAAAGCATTGGTTTTGGTTCTTTTTGGATAACTAAAAATAATGATTTTGGATTATCTAGTGTGAATTGAACAAGCTTGTTTAACCAAACTAAGGTTTGCTCTCTACCTAGAAGTTCTAAGAATTTGCAGAATCCTTATATTCCCTCACTACTTAGAAGATAACTACTTAGAATGATGCAAAAAGTGAGCAGTTAAGAGAAATAAGTGATTAAGCTATGGAAAATAACATATTTCAAGTTCAGAAAAAAAGAAGACAATACAATAAAACTATTTAGCACACAATATTCTTCCTGTATTTGGACTTCTGTAGAAGGAAAATGAAAATTTTAATGAAAATTCAAAATCTCAAAATCTCAAAATTCAAACAAATAGTGGTCTTAAAAGCATTCTGTATAAATCATTCAAATATTTATAGCTTGGAAAGTTGAGTGGAAAGGAACCTTATGAAGTTCAACTAGGATAAGTGTAGAGTCCTACAGTTGGTGAGGAATAACTGCATATATTAGTACAGGTTAGAGGCTGACCTTCTGGAAGGGAGCACTGAGAATAAGGACCTGGATATCCTGGTGATTGACAGCTCGACCATGAGCCAGCAAGTGTGTCCTTGTGATCAAGAAGGCCAATAATATCCTGGAGTGCATTAAAAAGTGTAGTTTTATTTTTATATTAGCATTAGTAAACATCTCAAGAGACATGGCGGCATTGTGGACTGAAAGTTGGAACTCTCTAAAATAACTAATGCTTATGTATACAAATACTCCTTTAACTTTTGAAAGCTGGACCTATCTTTAGGGAGATAGTTGCAACTTATGACCTGTAATGTTCCTTCAATTTTTTCATCACCCTCTGGCACAAATAATATTGTCTATTCATATGATCCAGTGACAAAGATTTACATCTTTGTTGACTGCCAAAACTTTTATTTAGCCATTCACTGCAGCTTATTCTTCTGCTTAAAGCCACCCTGCCAACATTTAATTTGGTTGTAAGGAATGTCAGATGAATCAACAGGAATTTTACCCTGACAAAGATTTTTGTTTTCAAAGTGTACTATATTTTGCTGAGCTCAGTTGGAAACAAAACACCTAGAAATAATGAATCAGTTTTCTATGCCTATGTTCGTTGTTAGAATCAGGAAAATGTACTAAAACACAGTATTAAATGCCCTAACTAGAAAAGTTTTGATCATGAGATAGCTTCTGACAGATGGTACGTAGTGGCTGAATATATTTAAAGAGCAAAATCCAGACCAAATCAATAGAAAAACAAACAAACAACAACAACAAAACCCACGAATGACTACAAAGCACCAAAATATCTATCATTAAGCAAGTGAAAATCCCCAATCTTTGTGCACTATATGTTTATTGTTATATGAGAGATGAATCACATAGATGTGCTGAAGTATCACAGAATCACAGAATCACAGAATTGTAGGGGTTGGAAGGGACCTCCAGAGATCATGGAGTCCAACCCCCTGCCAAAGCAGGTTCCCTACAGTAGGTCGCACAGGTAGGCATCCAGGCAGGTCTTGAACATCTCCAGAGAAGGAGACTCCACCACCTCCCTGGGCAGCCTGTTCCAGTGCTCTGTCACCTCACTGTAAAGAAGTTCTTGCGCACGTTTGTGCGGAACTTCCTATGCTGCAGTTTCCGGCCGTTTCCCCTTGTCCTGTCTCCACTCACCACTGAAAAGAGTCCGACCTCGCCATTCTGCCCCCCACGCCTTAGATATTTATAGACCTGGATCAGGTCCCCTCTCAGTCTCCTTTTCTCAAGGCTGAACAGACCCAGTTCACTCAGCCTTTCCTCATAGGAGAGATGCTCCAGGCCCTTCACCATCTTCGTGGCCCTCCGCTGGACTCTTTCCAAGAGATCCCTGTCTTTTTTGTACTGGGGAGCCCAGAACTGGACGCAGTACTCCAGATGAGGTCTTACCAGGGCAGAGTAGAGGGGGAGGATCACCTCCTTTGACCTGCTGGCCACGCTCTTTTTAATGCACCCCAGTAAGCCATTGGCCTTTTTGGCCACAAGGGCACACTGCTGGCTCATGGCCAATATTTTAGTTGAGAAGAAACCTCAGTGAAATGCAAAATGAGTGTGATTTTGAGTGAGTCCTAGTAGCTAAAGACAGAATGCTCTCCTCATTTTCAGAGGGATAATGAAGTAGGACAGATAATTTTCAATGTGTGATACAGAAATAATTTTTTAAAAAAGGACATGCTACAAAAATTATTGATTTATTGTAGTGTATCTTAAGTTTTAGGACTCACAACTAAATTATGAATTTATGCAAATACATTTCTCTCTGCTAACTCATTTTCTTCTTACAGATTTAAACATCTCATGCTCTGGGGCATAAACTGTCACACAATCCATAATCCTACCATTTCTGTATCTGTACTGGATAGATAAACAAAACCTAGAAGAGATTTGTGCTTTATTGTTGGACAGTTTATCCCAGTCAGAAGTCACGAAAATCTGAGAAAACCAAAACAGTTCACATTTGAAACGTAACATATCCTGACTTGGGATAGGTGAGATTTAGAAGAACATAGAGTTATTGTTGGCAAGTTCAACTCGCTGCAATGTGCCCAATGCTGTGAAGTCTGTTAGGAGTCCATAAACATTGTCTCTGAGAAATAATAAAATATAAAATAAATGGTAACTGCTTGTATTCATCATGGGACACATGACCTTTGTTCCATTACCTGGTAAAGATAATGGCTCTTGACTGCTTCGGCAGTATTCCCTAATAGTTGCAAAGAGGGAGCTTTATGGCCGTATTGGAATTCAAGTAAGAACAGCCAAGCAAAAACTTGTACATCTGTGAGTAGTGTGTGATCTTCAGTTTAAATTAATCCCTGAAGAGAAGTACCAGTCTGTGAAGAGCATTTTAAGTTAGTGCTTTGGTGGTGGCTCCTGAATTCTCTACACTGAAAAACAACAGAAGTTCTCATGGCTTTAAAACCATGTAAATGGGAGGAATATATCTCAGATGATAGGAACTCATTTGTTCTTAGCTACAGCCAGCACTGTCGAGCCAAGGGTAATATGTTATGCTTAAATAATTAAAGGCATAACGTTAACAAAAAAATCATACTTCATTCTAAAAATATTTTGGTCACTATTATCAGAAGTAATACATTTTATTGCCAGATATTAGAAGAGATTAGGGAATCTACCTTTCTTGCTCACATAGATGCGGAGTTTTGGTACAGAGGCTGATCCACTTCAACTGAGTTTTAACAGAACTCTTTCCTTAAACTAAGCGAAGTTTTGTTTAAATTTTGTAAGAAATCTCTTCAAGAAAAGTAGGGGGTTTTAGAAACTGGAATGCCTATTTGCACATTATGTGAATTTCCATTTTAAAAGGAAAAATGTGCAAAATTTTCAGCTTGCTTTTTATGGAATAGAGACAGTTCTGTGGACACCTTTTGTGTAGTCATTCATTCTGTCACAATCATCCTCCAGTGACTATGTCTTTCACATAGCAAGGGAGAGAAAGAAATATGGTTTAAAGACAGGAAAATATGAATGCAAAAATAAAACACTTGCAGGATGTCTCAAGGTAAATGCACTGGCAGAAACTGCATTTAACTTCCTTTAAATTGACTAGATTTCAAGTTGAAAGTTTCCCATTAGTGCTTGAAATTAATGTGTCATTCAGTTTTCAAATGACAAAATACCATATAGATAAGAAAAAAGATGCGAGGCAGCAGTTAAAAGAGGAAAAAAGAGAAAAAAAAGGAATAAAAGCCACCACTTCATAACAACTTTTGAGACAGTGAATCAGACTGCCAGCTGTCAGGCTGTATAACTCTTGGTTCCTGAGATTCAAGAAGAGGGGTTGTGCTTCAGTTTGACATTTACGTCAAGAGCAACCAAGTCAAGTCCAAAGCAACCCACGCTATTGTGCATTCACATTGGAAGTGTATCTCTTGGTAGGTAGTTCCTGGAGTTCATTGCACTGGAATTAACATGCTGGGAAATGAGTTCTTCAGTAAGTGAAAAACTTGTGTGAAAACAGATGCTATAACACATGCAGTGATCTGGTATGTACTACCCAAGGCATAACCCCTATGCCTTGAGTTTGCAGAAATGAAGTATGCATGGCTATCTTCTCTTCCTTTCATGTTGTTTGAGAGTCGAGTTTAGAAAAATGACCTGGAAGTATGAGCTAAGACTGTAAAGTTTAATTAACTTTCCATACTCACTGAACACTGAACCCTACCTCTATTCTTGGCTTCTATATATTTTTTTTCCCAATACTCAATTGATTCTAGCAAGAACTATAACAAAACCTTGTAAGAGAGTATTCAAGAACTAAAGAAGAGAAGAGAAAGCACAGGAAAAAAAAAAGAAAAAAAGCAAACAAACTCAAACCCATAAAAAACCCACCTCAAGTGAATATTATATTAGAATTGGAGAACTGGCTTAACTGTGAAATTGTCAGTACATTTTTTTATACTCCATAGTATCTTTATTCCAGTATAGAATATATGGGATGAATGGGCAGACAGTGAAGTGGACTGAAAACTGGCTGAATGATTAGACTCTGGGGGCAATGATCAGTGGCACAAAGTCTGGTTGGAGGCTAGTTTTTAGGTGATTTAACCCAGGAGTCCAGAGCAGATCCAGTCCTGTTTAACATCATGGATGATCTGGATAATGGGGCAGAGTGTATCCTCAACAAGTTTACAAGCTGTCACAAGCAAGTTTACAGATAGCACTAGACTGGAAGAAGAGATTAATATGTCAAAGGTTTATGCTGCCATCCAGAGAGGCTTGGACAAGTGTGCAAGAACCTCCCAAAATTCAGCAAGGAGAACTGCAAAGAGCTGCACATGGGGAGAAGTAACACAAGGCACCAACACATGTTGGAGGTACCCAGAGGAAAAGCAGCTCTACAGAAAAGGACCAGGTTGGAACATGAGCCATCAATGTGCCCTTGCTACAAAGAAGGTGAATGAGATCCTGGACTGCATTTGGTAAAATACTGCCAGCAGGTCGAGGGAGGTGATCCTTCCCTTCTACTCAGCACTGATTATGCAACACTTGGAGTTCAGTGTTGAGTTCAATTCAAGAGAGACATGAACATACTGCCAAGAACCCAACTGTTGGGTCACAAAAATGATGAAGGGCCTGGAGCACTTCTCCTATGAAGAGAGGCTGAGAGAGTTGGGACCTTTCAGTATGAAGAAGACTCAGGGGAATCTTATCAAATATGGAGGATGCAAAGAAGATGGAGTCAGGTTTCTTTTCAGGACAGGAGGCAACAGTTAAAAAGTGAAATACGGAGGTTCCCTCTGATCATCAGGAAGCACTTCTGTACTATTCAGGGTACTGGCACAGGCTGCCTAGAGATGTTGAAGATTTTCAAAAGCCACATGGATACGGTCCTGGCAAGTGATTTTATGTGACCCTGCTCAATCTGGGAGATAGGGTCAGGTGGCCTACAGAGGTCATAGAGGTCATAGGTCCCTCCTAACTTCAACAATTCTACAATTCTTTTAAATATTCGGAAATATATTGTGCACTATTACTTGGTGTATACTTTCTTTAGCAAAAATAAGAAGCTAATATGAGGACTGCAATTCAGAAGTCTAATTCTTTTTTCACATTTTCTGATGCAAAAGGGGAGCATCTTCCCTTAAATCAATGAATTTTCACCATTTGACTACAGGAAGATAAACAGCAAATAATTCAAAAAGGCGTAACATGCAGAAGGACTAAATCATAGAATCATTACATTTGGAAAGATCAATGCAATCTTCTAGTCCAATCATCAGTCCATCATCACCATGCCCCACTGAACCATGTCAATGTGTGTAACATCTATTTTTTTCCTGAAAAGTTCCAGGGACAGTGACTCCACCACTTCTCTGGGTAGCCTATTCCAATGCATGATCACTTTTCTGAGAAGCAGTTTTTCCTGATATCCAACCTGAGATCTTGTCCTCTTTAACAGTACAGATGTTTGGAGTATAGTTCTGTACTCAGAATGTAACACACTGGGATTTGCTGCTACCAGTGGTAGCAGCAGCACACATAGAAAGAAAGTTACAGCTTTGTATTGTCTTCCTATTTAATATTGTTCCTTTGTAAATCTTTTAATCCAACTAGAATGATTTCTGTGGATAATCCCTTTGCTAATATGTTTGCATTTTGAAAAATTATCTAAACAGTGTTGGCATCTGAAAAAGGCCATATTGATGAGGTTTCATTTGATAAAGAACTGCCAAATATTAGCTAATAAAGAGTGCTCCCCATTTTTCACCCAAAGATGTCATTTTCTTAATGGGAAAATTAAATAGCAATAAATATATCAGCACATGATGTTACTTAAATTATTTACAGCTAATTCTCATCCCTTAAATCAGAAGACATTCCTCAATGAAAACTTTGCATGATTGTCTCCAAAAAGTAAGGCAAGCTGAGGTCAGGAAGCAAAATGATACATCCCATATTTTTCAGAGCAGCAGACAAGGCATAAATGAGCCCAATGAGTAAAACTTTAGTCCCATAGCTTTCATTTATGGCCAGAATTCATATCTGTATCTTCCAATCACAGCTAGTGTCCTATTCAAAACAATAAAAAAATATTTAAAGTGAAGCAGTGGGAAGCTACAAGCCTCTATTGATGGGTACTGGTATTTCTTGTAGCTTTATCTAACTAATCCCAATCATGCATGGTAGTGTTGATATGTTAACTCAGGTGCTTCCAAGGTTTCACCTTCCAGTGTTTTGATCTCCAATGTTTTGGTCTGGCTTTTTCTCATATAACTCTCCCTGTACCATTTGTGGACTCCATTTATTTCTTATGGATTCATCTGTAGATTTTGTCAGCTTCTTTTACTGTTATGTGACATTCAGTGATTCTTCACATCATGTCCCATTTCTTTCCATGTCCTATTCATTTAACTCACTTCCTGCCCAGGGCAGGACCTATACAGTGGCCAAGCCATTTGCATAACATACAAAGCATATGACCAAAATACTATGTTGTTGAGCTGTCCACATAGCTTTACCCAACCTCTATCAACACCTCCGTCCTTGGTTTCTTCATTGTGATGGGATCTAAGTGGATACCAGTGCAGATAATAGTGTGCTAGACTTGATCATTGATTCTCTGGGTCATTATTAATAAGAAGGTGTTACACGTAAATTTCAAATGATACAAAAGGATCTGAATAATTATTCAATTTTAACGCTCTTCTCGGCTATAGAAGTTTCTGTGCAGGAGCTGAGGAGTTAGTCAGTGGAGTGTGGTCTCATTTGATATCAGTTAATTTATTTGCACTTAATTAATTTATAATACTTATTCTGAAAACTTAGACTACAGCTATTATGCTTGAATAACTTTAATAACAGATTCTGAACAAACTTAAACTGTGGTTTACATGTCTCTGATGTCCAGGGTGGCTTTTTATTACTTCACAGAACCCCATGTATGGCAATTGGACTCTCAACTACTAAGACGCAAATTAATGAAATCTCATTTGTATTATTTCTAATTGGCAACAACTGTTGCCTTGTACTATTAGTTCTACAGCTGATTTGACAGCGAATGGGGAAAAAAAAAAATAAAAATCCTGCTGTCTTCTCTTTCTGACCATTCAGTTTTTGGCTTTATCTCAAACATCTAATTTAAAAAATTATCTTCAACAATTTGTTGCAATTCTGGTATCATTCAGGACAGAGGTTTAGCCTTTGTAATGACCTTCATATCTATCAATGGTCTAAAGGATAGAGAGAGAAGTAAAGTGCCTTCTAAAGTACTATCTTTGCTAAAAGCAATATTTGTTTCGGATGAGATGTGTCATATATTTTGTGTGCAGCACTGCCTGTCTGATATGTCTTGTCACATTACTTATTCTATCATGTGTCACATTATGTAAGGTCACACTGCTTTTGCTAACAATATGAACAAAGAACTAGTACAGCAGTGAACTACTTGCCAAAGACTGGCTTTGCACTTCACCCTTTCTCCTGTAAGAAGAAGCAAATCAAGAGATACAGCAACCAAGCTACAGAAAAGAAAGTAAATTACCAGCTACTTTAAAGACAATAGTCAATAGACTTTTTGAAAGCTGATTTAGAGCCCAATATAGCACTTCCTTGCATAGCCTAACTTTGCATTACAGGAAAATAAAGTATATACAAAATAAAGAAAAATATATCACCTTCTCTGAGGGAGTTTACAGTTTGCAACTCTCATTCCTACCTGTATTAAAGGTATCAAGCACTGCACCCCAGATTTTACCTGTTGTTTAAACTGCTGTTACTCAGGACTAAATCCATTGAGATCAATAGTCACATATGATACAGAAGAGAATGAAACATGTAACTTTCCTTCCTATTTCTAGCATATCTACTTTTCCAGAAATACACATAATAACAATGATAAAACTATTAAGTAATACACAAAGAAGAAAGAAAAATCCACACATGAAGATCTAAATAGAGAAGAATTTCTGTGGGCCAATGTCATTCAGCTGTAGGAAGGGTTTGTTGCTGTATTCACGACCCACTTAGTCAGCATGCAACATTAACAAAACCTTTCATTATTTGAGTTACAGTAATTTCCATCAGGACACTTTGTATCTTTCCTGTGTAATTATATGGGAATCAATTTTTGCCACAGTATCCCTAGTAGGAAATATTGTGGGCAATATTGGTGGTAGGAAGTGGACAGTTGGACTAGACTACCTTAGGGGTCTCTTCCAACCTTAATTATTCTGTGATTCTATAATAATTTTTCAAAATCTCCTTTGTGATCAGTGACCAAAAGGGCAAGAATTTGTAGTTGCCAAGGTTTTACTGGTTTTGCATACAGAGAAAAATGACCTCCTGCTTGAAATTACAGCATTGCTTCTAGACATTGTACTAATACCTTCTATGTACGTATTTAATACAGATGAGCTGCAGCTCAAGTTTTTCTGACCTGACAGACAGATAATGACAAGAGCATATGTAAAGTTTGCCCTCAGTACATAATATCACCTTTGGTAAAGCAGCACAGCTGAAGCCGTGAATGGTTGCTGGGACAGGAGAAACAAGCCAATAAACTCCAGCATAAGATGAACAGATAAGGTTTGGTATCACAGATTTCAAACTGGGCAATTGAGGATGAAGAAAGCTAAAGTTAAATATCTTTCAGTTTGTATAGATTACTGGGAAACTGAATCATGACAAGATATTTCCTTGTTATTCTAAAGAGATATGGAATGTGAAAAACATAACTGAAAGTAAATCTGGTGAACTGCCTATCTCTGGAGAAGACTGACAGGCTTTGTGGGGTAGGAATGCATTATTAAGAGAAAGGCATTGTGTGTGATTCTATCAGAGCTTTTTAACAGAAATGTGCTGATAGATGTCTACTTTTGAATTCAATTACAATTTATGCTGCTGTACAGGCGGAGGGAAAGAGCAGACCAAATTTTCTCCTAGATGCCTGCTGTGTACCAGGTGTTCACCCTCTTTTTTTTTTTTTTTTTTTTTTTTTTTTTTTTTTTTTGTGTGTGTGTGTGTGTGTGTGTGTGTGTGTGGTTATTCTCTATATTGGAATGTGTCTCTCCCTTCTCTTCTGTCTGTCAGGAAGATTCTGGGAAAAAGAAGAAAACAAACAAACAAACAAAAAAAGATAGAGAAAATAAAAGCTAAAATCTGTTCATGTACAGAAAACTGAGAGAAAGAATGGGATGTAACACTTCATGTTAAGGGGAAGGGAGAGAATGAGAGCAGTGCTGTGTGCTAGGATTTTCATCTACAGAATGTTCACCTGCAAAAATGGAGAAACCTCATTCCTTCCCCAGCATGTTTATAGACTTAAGTCAGTGACTACTTACTGTATTTTGAAAATACAGAACATTTCTGGAAAACAGAGGTCAGAATTCAGGTTTTACCTCTCATGTGAGTGACATAAAACTGAGCCTACAAATTTAGTTTTCTGTATGCTATTTTTCTGCCCATATTCCCTCCTTGTATGTTGATTTCTTTTGTTGTACTATTTAGAATACAAGCCTTTCTAAAGGCAGTCTGTCTTCCAGCAGAACATAACTGTCAGAATATACTCAAGAGGCTGTGTGAAATGCAATAAAACAATAAATAACAGCAACAATGGCGAGCAGAATTACCATAATATAGACCTGAGAGATACTGAGTACATTGCCCTAAATACAAGAAGTCTCTTTCTTCAACTGTATACCTTTAGATCTGTTTGTGTTTAATATCAGACTGAAATTTAAGGAATTTGAAAGGCATAAGTCTGTATTTGTGAATGCTTGACATATATTTCATATTTTCTCAACTAGATAATCCAAATGCTTCATTTAAAAAAAATCAGTCTTTGACAGTGAAAAAAAAAAAATCTTTTGCACTGAGAACACAGTAGAGTAGTAGCATGCTGACTATAACTCCCTTTGCACTAAAAAAAAAAGAAAAAAAATCATCTAAATTTAGTCATGAAAATAATATTTTATCATCATACACAAACTGATTTTTAATTAAATACTGCTTTAATGACATTATTTTTGGAAATGTTAAAAAGTAGCTCAACACTTGCCACGGGTTATTTTCTTAATAAAACAGTTGTAGAAAGCTTTAATCTTTTTTTTTTTTTTTTTTTTTTTTTTAATCATTTTTATTTATTTTTTAATGCCTCACATCCACACATTATAAGCACTTCTCATTTTAAATATTCAAGCAACATACATGGAATGTCTATAGCAAGTAGCTGCCAAAGTTCACAGGTTCAGTATGTATTTTAGCAAATATTTGTGTCCCTCTTTCCTCTTTCCTCTTTCCTCTTTCCTCTTTCCTTATTTTTAATTCAGGGGAAATGATTTTACATTACATTATATGTTATTATATATTAAAAACAATATTATAAGCAACTGATACTTAGTTCTATGTTTTTCTGTACACATGTATAACATACAACAACTCTGCAACTTCTTACAGTCAGTAATACGATTTTACCTTACAGACCTTGTTATGTCCTTCATGTTCAAGAGCAGAAAGTTATTCTCTTTAAATTTGTTACAGAATGTGACATAAATGAAATGCAGCATACTGTACTTTAAATTATTAGGAAACAAAGGAAATCGCTGTTTAACAACACTAGTAGAAATAAAATCTTCAACACTGAATAAAGTGGAATGCAATTGAAAACATCAGTGGTGATGTCATATCCAACTTACACATTAATCTAAATAGCTGCAAATAATTGTAACATTTACGAGCATGCAGAACTAAAAGGCTTGCTGCTTTTCCACCTCTACAACAGTTTCCTCAATTCCTTAAGTAAACACTGTCCATTTTTTTCCTCTTCTATCCTGTGATGATCAATACTCTCTAAGTGAGCCATCTTTTGAAGTACTGTAGGACACTTTTAGCTCCCTCTTTGATCTTTCAATGTCTCCTTTTAAATGTAATGGATTTTTCTCTATTGAGGCTTTATTCCAGCAGTTCCATTTTTACTATCGTTTAGCTTGCTTTCCAGAAGATGAAAGAAAATTAAAATGATAACTTTTCTTAGCAACAAAAATTAATAATATATCCCCATTTTGGGGGGCATCAGACACCTTGGAACACCACTTAGAAAACCCTCAAAATTATGCTTTTTTGAAACATTTCCTTTCATAGTTTTTGAGGACAACATAAATCCAGGCTAATGAACAGATACAAAGAATATATTCGTAATTTTTAAAGCTCAGGAGCACTGTCCTGAGTATAAGAGACTTCACAGTTGTACAAGCCTTAGAAAATACCAAATGGAGAATTACTATGAGGGCTGCTTTGAAAGTAATGCCTCCTGTATGGTTATGTTGTGCCACAGCAACAGGGGTGGAACACAGATGTGGATGTGTGCACAGAGACACATTGGGTGCTGCATATCATCAGTGGTGATAACAACATGAAAGACAAGCCACATTACAAACGGCCATGCACAGCTGTCATGCCACAAAATGAAAAGTGTCTTAATCAGCTTATTTGTGTGAATTAGCTAATGGTGGTGACTATACTGAAAAGCAGTGTTCTGTAGCTGAGAATTTGATAAATAATGTTATTGTGCTCTTGTCTATTGTAGTTGCCATGAAAAAAAATAGATGTTACTTTCAGAGTGACTTAGATATTTCAAGAATTAACATCTTTCTTGGTTTTTGTTTTGTACATCTCTATACTGCTATTCCTCCATTTCCTTCTCTTTATTCCTCCCCTTTCTCTGCCAAGTCTTTTAGTAACTGTCAAGTATAGACAAGACTAAAAAATGGAGAAAATTGAAGCAAAGAGGAAACCTGATTGCTACACATGAAACAGGATTTTCATGTTGAAGACTCATCTTCTGGATCCCTTGCTAAAGCATACAGATGTTTCTCCCTATTTATTTATTTATTTGTTTCTTTTTATCATAAGATATGAAAATTGGGAATTCCTTCAAACTACAGCCTCACCAAACTGTTCAACTGTGGTATTAAACTAGATAGCATTGTACCTGAATTCACATACAGGTGAAGATATGTCTGCAGTGTTGATGATATGATGATAAGGCAGTATTAGCATTCTATGAACTCAGTTGAGTTGGAGGCAGGGCACTTGCTCCATCCGTGAGATACCATCTGCCTCAAACCTTACCCGTTACACTGGAAAAGAATTTGCATCATGTGCCCCCTGCCCCTCAGCTGTGGGCTGAGCCACTCAAGCTCTTGAGGAAATGCTCATGTTTATAAATCTGTGTTTTCACTGGGGTACTGTCGTCCTAGGTACTGTGCAAATACAGTAGACAGCAGGAGGCAATTTATTTTTTGTTGTTTGTTTTTCACTTTTGTTCCTCTTCCCCTTGGATCTAGAATAATACAAAAGTTATTCTAGATGAAAATACCTACCTACAAGAAAATCTCTAACAGTGGAAACCCTATAAAAAAGTAGAAATGCTGCTGGTAATTTGGGAAGAAGAAAATCTTTTCTGTCCTCAACAAAATTTAGGAAGGCTCTCTTTCCAAACAAATAACCTGGAGAAAACTGAATATTTGGTTTGATTTCAGTATACATCTGAATATGTTTACTATTAGTAGGAAGAGTTTCAAGACTAGAAAAGAAAACCGCCTTTTGAGACAGCATGAATTTTAATCCACAGTAAATGTGGGAGTCAACTCCCTCCTGCTGAAATAGAAGGTAATTTTCTGAACAATATCCCTACTCCTCTACCTAATTCACAACCTGATTAAATATATATATATTTAAAAAAAAAAAATTGGTGTGGATGAGACAAACTCTTGCACTGGATTAGTGAAAACATTACAGAGAGCAAAACAGGAGAGGAGGAAGAAAAAGAAATAATCTCAGAGCTAAAGAGTCCATTTAGCATCCTGTTATTTTGTGTGGAGATTGGAACCAAAAAAATATGGGAGGGGTAGAAAAAAGGAATCTGAAAGTATGGATGAAGGAGCAATATCGCTAAACCAGTGCTAGTGAGATTCAGGAATATGTAAATTCTACATCATTCCTCATGCCTGACCCTTGATTTGTGAAGAAAACTCTCCTGGAGGAATACCAGCTCTCAGATCTGCTGAAAGATCTTCAGAAATACCATCAGATAAATCCTGCTGAGATCATTTACTGCTGTGGGACATGCCCCATAAATCCAGGTTTTGCCAGACAGTGTAAACCTAGCAGTTTAAATCTGCTTCTGACTCACAGAGCAGTTCATTATGGTTTTTATAAAGCTACACAAGAGCTCTCAAAACTGAATTGCCCAAAGGTCAGCAGCGCGTGGGTTTGCTCTGTGTGTGCTCATGTGTGCATCATCCTCCTCAAACCTTAGTAGAGGCTCATTGGTACCTATCATATAGGCAAAGTAATACAGAATTAGCTGTTGAAAATGAACTAAAACTGACATGTATCTGGTGTCTTGGACTGAATTTAAGGCTAAAATCACAATATATATGTTGCTAATTTTCAGCTAAGATCCTTCTTTGGATGCAGATCTCTGTAGAGAAATGACACTGTATATAACCATTTCACTACTATAAAACACAGTTCACTGGTTATAAATAGTAAAGAGAAATAGCTGATATGCAGGAAGACAGACCAGAGGAATGGATTCAATTCAAAATGAAGACATCAAATACAGATGTCTAAAGGGATGTGCACAGAGGTGAGCTATGCATCTAAGCTGCCACATAATCGATAGAGACATGGTCAATACAGTCATTGTTTTTTAGAGAGAAATTCTGCTGACAGGCTACTAGGGGTGAAAATCTGTTTCCTGAACACAGGTAAAAAAGCCATTTGAGAAGAGCTGGTACTGAGAGAGTACAGGCAAAGCATCCGTCTACTATTGGTGGGTTCAACATATATGACCTATATTAGATCCTTGACTTTAGGAGCAGTGATTTGTGTCCAAGCAGGTTGCCAAACACAACTCTGTTGTGACTTAATACATTTCTTCAAACATTTGAATCATGTCTAGTTTACAGTCAGCTGAATCACTATTAAATTTCTTCAGATTATATGAGTTAAGGCTGGGATTCAATAGCCTAAACAGAGTGAAGGTTTACTTTAAGCACTATAGGGTATCTTACCTTGCTTCTGGTTTCTTCTGTAAATGATTCTCCATCTCCCAGACATACTTGACGTGTCTGTCAGCCCAGTGATTGTTTTTTTGAACACCTAAAGGCAACTCAAATGGCACTAAATGCCTACACTTGGGCAACTGCAACATCTAGCTACTGGATTGCTGACTGGATCATTCACCAGGCTCTATTGCCTGGATTTTCATCCATATAATATGTGCTAAATACATAAGTTTGTACTTATTTTTTCAGTTGACACAATTTGAAACTGTGCCTGCAGAGAGAAATATGGTAAAAAAAAAAGGCTGTTGATGCAGTCTACCTAGACTTCAGCAAAGCCTTTGACATTGTCTTCCACAGTGGTCTCCTAGAGAAGCTGACAGCCCTGGGTTCGGACACATACACTCTTTGCTTGTTAAAGAACTGTCTGAAGGGCTGGGCCCAGAGGGTGGTGGTGAATGGAATTAAATCCAGCTGGTGAACAGTCATGACTAGTGTTCATCAGGGGTTGATACTGGGGCCTGTCCTGTTCAATATCTTTGTTGATGACCTGGATGAGAGCATTAAGTGTAAGTTTAGTGAATTTGAAGATGACACCAAGATAGGAGGAAGTGTCAATCTGTCTGGGGGCAGCAAGGCCCTACTTAGGGATCTGGACACGTGGATTGCTGGGCTGAGGCCAATGAAATGAAGTTCAACAAGACCAAGTGTTGGGTTGTGCACTTTGGCCACAACAACCTCATACAGTGCTACAGGCTTGGGGCAAAGAAGACTAGAAAAAATGGGCCTGGACATGTTGGTTGATGCTTGGCTGAACATGAGCCAACAGTGTGCCCAGATGGCGAAGAAGGCCAATGGCATCCAGGTTTGTACAAGGAATAATGTTGACAGCAGGAGCAGGGAAATGTTCTGTATACTGGTGAAATTGCAACTTGAGAACTGTGTTCAGTTTTGGGCCCCTCATTATAAGAAAGATGTTGAAGCCCTGGAGCATGTCCAGAAAAGAGCAATGAAGTTGGCAAAGAGTCTGGAGCACAAGTCTTATGAGGGGTGGCAGAGACTACTGATATGATTTAGACTGGAGAAGAGGAAGCTCAGGGATGACCTTAACTCTCTGCAACCATTTGAAAGGATGTTGTGGCTAAGTGGATGTCAGTCTCCCACATAAGCAGTGATAGGACAAGAGGTAACGGCCTCAGGTTGTGTCAGGGGAAACTCAGTTTGGACATTAGGAAAAATTTCTTCCTCGACCAAACTAATCTCCTGTGATTGAGATTGGTCAGGCACTGGAATGGGCAGCTCAGGGAGTTGGTTGAGTCACCATCACTGGAAGTGTTCAAGAAACATTAGCGGGGAAATATTGGTGGCAAGTGGACAGTTGAACTGGATGATCTTGAAGGTCTTTTCCAACATTGGTGATTCATATGATTCTATGATTCTACCAGCTTCATTTCTCAGTACTAAAATTCTTCAGTTGTGGAATTCTAGATGAAAGAAGAAGCTACATTGACTTAGGGAATCACTGTTATTGACAGTCTTCAATACCCTGATTAGCTGATAAATTGTAAAGCTTCCCAGCAATATCGTTGTAGAACCAGCCTCTGTTTTTACCGTGAATAAGTCATTCTGGTAACAGGCATCATCAAATATTTTTCATTTTCTCTTAGAAAAGATCTCTTCACACTGTTCTAGGGTTTGAAGATGCACATATTTCATATCTGATCAACACATACAAAGAAAATCATTAGTATTACAAAACAGGATGATGATAGTAAGAAATCTGTGGTTTCATCATACATCTTACTCAACATTTGCAATACCTCTCCCATTTCATAAGGTGTTATCACAGGCACTCATGATCAGACTAGCCATGGGTACTTACTTGCTTTTTGAGTGTCAACGGTTTACAGGCTGGTTTGGCCCAGTTCCGTGACGAGCGGGTTGGAGGGATCCGCAGATCCGCGCCTCCGGAAAAAAAGGAAACAGGAGACCCCAAAATAATTAAAACAGCGGCACCGATCTGAGGAGAAACAAACTAATTTACTAAGTATATTATCAGAATGCAAGATAACACACTATAATACAATATAATCAGAATTGAAGCTAATAAATCAAATATAATGAGAGAGAGAATGTCCAAAAGGTGGATAGGCCTCACTACAACGCTGAGGTGAGATGCGCAGTCCAGTTGAGCAGCAGGGAGAGGGGAGCAGTGTCCACGACGAAGGGCAGGCGAGAAAGAAAAAATCAGGCGACCTTGCCAGGAGTTAAACCTCCTCTCCCTGACCGCAAGGTCCCCTGGGGAATGTAGTTCTTCTTCTCTTCAGGGCAGGTACCCAGGACTTGAGCATTGACAGTTAAAGTCCCAGTGCTCCACATGATGTTATGATGTGGAATACCAAAAGCCAAAAATCACAAAACCATGACATTCCACCCCTTATTCTATATCACTACATCATGCTTAATATATATACAAACATCAATTGCATTAAACACATGCACACACAAACTTTTGCCATCGCCCCTCCTCCCAGAGAGGTTTCATCCTCTTGGCTTGTTTAATTGTGGCACACGTGTCACAGTCATGGATAACCTGTGCAATAGCATCCATAGTTAAGTCCACCCCTCGGTCTCTAGCCCATTTGTATGTTGCATCTCTTCCTTGATGACCTGAGGTCTCATGGGCCCACTGAGCCAGAAATAATTCACTCTTCTGTTGCCAGTCCAAGTCTATTTGAGCCACCTTAATTTTGGCAGCTCGTTCTACCTGATGGTTATTTTGCTGTTCTTCAGTAGCCCGACTCTTGGGCACATGAGCATCTACATGGCGCACCTTTACAACCATAGTCTTTGTTCAGGCAGCAATGTCTTTCCACAGTTCAGCAGCCCAAATAGGTTTACCCCTTCTTTGCCAGTTATTTTGCTCCCACTGCTGTAACCACCCCCATAAGGCATTTGCCACCATCCATGAGTCAGTGTAAAGATAGAGCATCGGCCACCTCTCCCGCTCAGCGACATCTAAGGCCAGCTGGACAGACTTTACCTCTGCAAATTGGCTTGATTCGCCTTTCCCTTCAGTGGCCTCTGCAACTTGTCGTGTGGGGCTCCACACAGCAGATTTCCATCTGCGATGCTTTCCCACAATACGACACGATCCATCTGTGAACAGGGCATATTTCTTTTCATTCTCCGGTAGTTCATTGTATGGTGGGGCTTCTTTAGCACGTGATACTTCTTCTCCTGGTGATGTTCCAAACTTTTTGCCTTCAGGCCAGTCCATGATGACCTCTAGGATTCCTGGATGGCTGAGGTTCCCCATCCGCGCTCGCTGCGTAATCAACGCAACCCACTTACTCCAAGTGGCATCGGTAGCATGATGGGTGGAGGGAACCTTTCCTTTAAACATCCAGTTCAACACTGGCAGTCGAGGTGCCAAAATGAGCTGTGTTTCAGTACCGACTACTTCAGAAGCAGCCCGAACCCCTTCATAAGCGGCTAAGATCTCCTTCTCAGTTGGAGTGTAGCGCTCTTCAGACCCTCTGTACGCCCGACTCCAGAATCCCAGGGGTCGGCCTCGGGTCTCTCCTGAGGCTCTGTGCCACAAACTCCAAGTGGGACCTTTCTCTCCAGCAGCAGTATAGAGGATGTTCTTTACATCCTGTCCCATCCGTACTGGCCCTAGGGCCACAGCACGGGCTACCTCCTGCTTAATCTGCTCAAAAGCCTGCTGCTGCTCAGGACCCCATGTAAACTCATTTCTCATTCGTGTCACATGATAAAAGGGGCTTACAATGAGGCTGTAGTTTGGAACGTGCATTCTCCAAAAACCCACTACGCCCAGAAATGATTGTGTCTCTTCCTTATTAGTGGGCGGAGACATGGCAGTGATTTTGTCGATCACATCTGTCGGGATGTGATGACGGCCATCTTGCCATTTTATGCCTAGGAACTGAATTTCCTGGGCAGGTCCTTTCACTTTGCTTCGCTTAATAGCGAAACCAGCACGCAGAAGGATCTGGATTATTTGCTTTGGATTATTTGATTATTTAGCAAGGTAGTGGAACTGTAAGAACCCATTTTCTGTGCTCTGCCATTTGATTCAGCAAGTTTAAATGGACTATGTCTGCCTCTTCTGCTCCAATGACTCCTTCCTGTTCCTTTGATACAATAGCTATGGCAAGATGATCCTTCCCTATATCCATCTCAATGATTTAACCACTCCTCCTGGTTTACCTTTCCCATCATTCTGTCACAAAGGGGCATTCAGTCGTTTGACATACTCTATTGCAGATGCGCGAAGTTCATTTTGGATCTTTCTCTCTGACTCTTTAGGCTCCAAAGGAACAAATCCTGCCACTGAAGGAAGATATTTATCTTGTAATCTGTAGGGCTGTTTCTGCTGCAAAAAGCACTTCTGTCCATGCTCTGCTTCACTAGTAAAGATGATGTGACAAGCAAGCAGAGTTGTGGGAAAGAAATCTTCAGTATGCACTCAAAATTATCTCACTTTCACAGAGAACGTTTCTAAACTAACTCTTATTGTTTTGAAAAGAGATATTGAAGTTACATAAGGTATATCTATAAAACTATTATCTCAGTGTTTAATAGATGCTCAAATCATGCAGAATTAAGAACTACTTGTAAAGGGATAAAAACAAAAATAGAAAATGCCATTATGCCACTGTTTAAATACTTCAAATGTCTTTCATATAGTTCAGTGCTTCCTTGCCTCCAAAAGAATACAGTAACACTGGGAAAGGCAGAGACAGACAACAAGAAAGATCAAAGATAATGAAAAACTAAGCAGAATAACATTCTTCATCTTGGAGAAGTCACTGAAGGAAGCATACCACAGATGTCTATAAAACAGTAGTAAAATAGGGTGGGTGAACTGAATAGAAACAATCTTATCTACACAAAGACCATAACGTAAGACTTTCAAGAGATTAATAGGAAGTCACTGAGGTACTTTCTCATACGTGTTGCTGCCACAAGATATTGAAGATGCCTAAAGCTTAACTGGTTTCTAAAGCAATAAGACAAACTAATGAAGTAAAATTGGCAGTCTTCAATTAAGCACAAAGGCATCATCTTTCACTGAAAAAGTCCCAAGAGACACAAGTTACTGCTGCAAAAGACTGTTCAAGAGAAGTATCACTATATGTTAACCTGTTCTTATCTGCCTCCCTGTATATCTGCTTTGATCAGTGTTAGAGACAGAGCTAGATGGGTTTTTGACCTGACCTGATAAGAGTGTTCTTATGCTCACTTAACATTGCTCTCTGGAGAAGGAATTTAAGCCAGACATTGTAGATGCTATTACAATGCTTAAAATATGCATTCAAGACCCTGGCAGCGTGATTCAGAACACCTAAATTAGGCAGTGAGTCATCCTACACTGTCAGTGAGGCAAGACTGTGACCACATCAAAGCTCTTGAAAACATATTTTTCTTGATTTTTAATTGAAAACCATTTTCATATGTTAATGTTTGTTTTATCAAAGGGATATACACACTTTCTAAAGAGGAACACAAGATGAAAAATATATTCCTCCCTGCTGATCCCCAAAAATGACCTCTTACTGAGCAAGGACTAGAAGCTGCTATCTCAGATATTACAGAATCAAGCAGCAGTATGATACAGTATTCTTTGCTGCCACTTATTAATTTCATTGAGTCACACAGAGTCATATAATTTCATCCCTGATAATATGATACAAAGCTGTTACTGCATGAATCAGTTTCCAGTAATGAAGTATAAATACATACCAGAATTCTCTATGTAACAATATTATGGCTGTAATACATTTATAAGGATAGCCAAGATAGACTTGGAACTACCTCCCATGTTAAATTAAAATGCTCTTCTTTTGCTTTTGCTCATCATTAAATGTGTTGAATACCATGTTCTTTCCCGAGGGATTGTGGGAAGCTTGTAATATTTATAAAGAGAAGAGCCACTCATCTCAGAGCCATTTCTGTTGTATGTATTATTTATTTCCTGATCTATCCCCTCCCATGTTCACTATCTTTAAGAACTATGATTAATAAAACATCCCATGCTGAACAGTATGGGTTATGTTCCCAAATATATATATATATATTCAGGCAATTTCTATGCAAATGTCACAGGAGAGATTTTTCATCATCATCAGAAATCTATGGATTCTATACTTGATTCATTCATTTTACATTTATTTTTTAAATTAAATATTCTGTTTCTCTACATTACCAATTTTCAGCTGGGCAGCCCAAAGGAATTTTGCAACCAATGCAGACAGACTTTGTTCTTTAATACATATGAAAAATAATCATAGAAGAGGATTTAAAAGACTGACTCAAAAAAAAAAAAAAAATCTCCACTTTGTTATTTTGTTTTCTTAAACAATATTTAATTTATTATTAATATATGGGGGAAAAAAAAGATGAAAGAATGTCATAAATTTCTTTCAGTACACTGTAGATGTGTAAGACTGGAGCATACATTGGCTTCATCTAACTTTAATCAATATCAGACTCATTTGGGAATGTTGTTGCTTACAGAAATCCTTACTGTGGCAATCCCCTTATTGATATCTGCTCACTGATGGAAGTATGACTGGGTGTTTCTAATCTAAGCTTCTGAAAAATGAGAACTGATTAATCTGAGTTCAAGATAACTAAAATATCCTGCTCTGTTCTGCACTGGTGCAGCCTCACCTTCAGTGCTGCATGCAGTTTTGGGAGCCATAATATAAGAAAGACATAAAACTGTTATGGAGCATCTTAAGGAGGGTTACAAAGATGATGAAGCTCACAAGGCCTGGTGTATGTGTTCTTAACTCACTTTTCTATGTAAGCGTATTGTCAGACAGCTTAATTAAGTGGATTTTCAAAATTGATTTTTAATTGAAATCTTCACTCTCCAGTTAATTGTCAGTTCAAAGAGAATACCAAACATCATAAGTGGGAAAAGACTGATAAAACAACTACACTGGGTCTCCTATCTGAAGTGTGATTCTCTTTTTAAATAAGGTGTTATTACAGACAAAGCTTTCTACTCCAACGCCTCTCACTTAGTAGCATTTTCTTCAACTGATTAAGAAGAAAGGGCCAAGAACTGCAGCTCATTAAAGACAAATTTCAGCAAATTGACATGCTGGAAACAGCCCTTCTTAGAAATCTCAAGCCATGTACCAGCAGTGAGTTCACTGCTAACTTATGAGAAGCTTGTTCCTTGTTTTCATTCAAGACCTCAGTTTCTGAGACCTTAAAATCTAACCACAGACTATGGGGTACAGGAAGGACATCACTTGACAGGTAAGTAGATGCCAGGTTTCAATTCTGACTTGAATGACCTAACATAAAAGCCATGAGCAGGAATAAATAATGACTTCCTCAACATTTCACTCAATCTCAGTGTAAGAGATTATTCTTTTACATCATTGTCTCAAAGCTTGCTAGGGATACAAATGAACAAGTCCAAGCAAGCCCTGGGCAAAGGTTTTGAAATCCTTTATCTGGAGGACACAGATGGACAAGGCCAGGGGCAATGGGAGAGAGGGATAAGCTGTAGATTAATGGCCATGAAGCAGTCTTTTGTGTGGCCTTAGCTCAAGGAAGATGGCCATCTCAGGAGGTGCTGCATATGACTCTTACCCAAGTGCACAGGAATGCCACGATGGCAGAAGAAGAAGGATAAAAAAGGGACCTACAACCATGAGGTTAAGTTTTCTGGCAACAGAGTCCTCATGAGGAACAAGAGTTTTCTGACATGAGAAGCTTCATGACCAGCCTCTCTCCCTACTGGACATGCTCTGCGTTCTACCAGCATGCTGAAGAAGAACAAAGGTGTCTGCCATCAGATTCCTCACTACAGAACTCCTGCATGCTGATGGTTTCTCCTGGGTCTGCTACCTGAGTCCTGGCTCTGCGACTTCGTCCTGCTACCTACTTGCTGCCCAAGGCTGGCCACACTGCTGCTGCTCTCCCCCTGCGCTTTTGCCTTAGAAACGGCGTGCAACAGGACCTCTTCTGGATCCTGATGGTGACTATTCCTGCTTTATGTGATTCTTGCTTCTCTCCTATCTATTCTAACACCCTCCTTTCATTTCCCATCACCCTAATTCATAATAGTCGCTGTCCTTTCCTTTCTCATCCCCCTGATTAGGATTTATAACAAACTGGTCGGACGAACATTTGAACCATTGTTTCTTAACCTCATGCCAGGCACACAGATATCAAAGAATCTCTTCTTCCTCCTATAAATTGGAGTAAGACATTCAGTGGGTGTTACAAATGCAAAAGAACTACAGAACTTGATGTAGCATTCATAGAATCATAGAAGGTCCTGGGTTGAAAAGGATCACAATGATCATCTGGTTTCAATCTCCCTGCTCTGTGCAGGGTCACCAACCAGCAGACCAGGCTGCCCAGAGCCACATCCAGCCTGGCCTTGAATGCCTCCAGGGATGGGGCATCCACAACCTCCTTGGGCAACCTGTTCCAGTGTGTCACTACTCTCTGTGTGAAAAACTTCCTCCTAATATCTAACCTAAACCTCTCCTGTCTCAGTTTAAGACCATTCCCCCTTGTCCTATCACTATCTACTATCCACTCTAGTAAACAGCCGTTCCTCCTCCTGTTTATATTCTCCCTGCAAGTACTGTAAAGCCACAATTAGGTCTCCCCAGAGCCTTCCCTTCTCAAAGCTAAACAATCCCAGTTCCCTCAACCTTTCCTCGTAGGAGAGGTTCTCCAGCCCTCTGATAATCTTAGTGGCCCTTCTTTGGACCCGCTCCAAGAACTCCACGTCCTTCCTGTACTGGGGGCCCTTGGCCTGGGTACTGTACTCCGGATGGTGCCTCACAAAAGCCAAGTAGAGGGTGACAATCACCTCCCTCTCCCTGCTGGCTACCTCTTCTTTAATGCATCCCAGAATGCAGTTGGCCTTCCAGGGTGCAAGTACACTGTTGGCTCATGTACAGCTTCTTGTCTAGCAGGACCTCCAAGTCCTTCTCCGTGGGGCTGCTCTCCAGGAGATCTTCGCCTAGGTTGTATAAATTCCTCAATAAATTCCCCGATAAATGCCCCAGCCCAAGTGCAGCACCCTGCGCTTGGCCTTGTTGAACCTCATTAGGTTCAGATGGGCCCATTTCTCCAGCCTGTCCAGGTCCCTCTGGATGGCTTCCCTTCCTTCCAATGTATTGTCTGCACCACTCAGCTTGGTGTCATCCACAAACTTGCTGAGGGTGTACTTGATGCCATCGTCTGTGTCCTTGATGAAGATTCTCCCAGTGAGCACTGATGTCTTTAATATCTATAGCATTACAGGACTGTACGTGAAATAAGTAAAAATCTTACTCTAATAATAAGAAAATATCTGCCATAGAAAAGGAGCTGCCTCATAAATACGGAAGAAACAGGTTAGGAATAGGACACAGGATTCTTTGCAGTCCTCACAAAACAGAAAAGTTATTTTTCTGGCTCTTCCTGGGAGCTAAATCAGGTGAATGTTATCAATTCTGTCAGAAGGAAGAGTGTGCAGATGTAGAGATGACTCACAAAGCCTAAGGAAAATGAGGAACACCTTATAAACTGCTAGCTCAATCTTTCTAGTCCTTAACAGAAGTAGTAGAGAAAATTCAAAAGGGGAGTAATTAGCTGTTATTAAATGTGGAGGAGGTGAGGAAGAGGGGAAAGGGGTTAATCTGCTACAGATTAAGGGATTGAGAAAGAAGTAAGTACTTAACCACATTCAGAATGAGTATCTTCTACAGTCTAACAGATTTAAGATGATAATGACTCAAGTCTCAAGATGATAAAAAGTAAGGTGATAACTTTATAAAGTTATGTACCTTCTTAAATGGTCCTTCAGCGTTACCCTTTGGGTCTCATTCTGAAAGGACAATTTTTTTTTTTCAATTCTAGAAAAAAAAGATTATAAACTCTACTACACCTTTCTATGATTCTCCATTATTGTTTTGCTTTGTTTTGTGAATGATAATACAAAGATTTGGGAAGTGTATATCAGATTCTAGATGCTTAACCTGATTTATGAAAGGGATCTAATTTTAAGAACCTACTTTTTCAGACTTCTCAGCAGAAAACATAAGTCATTTTTGACTTATTGACTGAGAGATTGGTCAATTCTCCTGTCAAAAAATTTCAAGTGGAAACTACAAGACAGGAAAAAAATAGCACTCTGCCTTTCCACATTTTGAACTCCAATACTTGTCTAACAGATCATTTGTTATTCAGACTTTTATTGAAGCAGCTCTGTTTCAGCCATAATATTTTGTCTGATTGTTTGTGACATTCATTTCTAGAATTCAGAATAGCATGGTAAATCTAATATTCTTGGTTTGTAGTCAATTCTATTACAAAATTCTGTCTGTTTGTTTATGACAGATACTCATTAAGGCAGGTTTTATAGTTAAGCATTGCAATTACAATCTCTGGGAAAGTTTATTTGGCCCTTCCATGGGAACATGGACTTGTTAATAAGAATTGTTAAGGCAGGAATATGAATGCAACAATGTCTGTAGCTGAAACACTCAAAACTGTTTAGATAGCATTTGCCCCAGACTAGTAGTGGTAAAAAGGAAGATGATCATTTTGCAGCTTCGTTATAGAGACTTTTGAAATAAGAGATTTGTCTTGAATAAGCTATTAGATAATATGAAATTTGAACAGCGGTGGGGCAAAGTGTGAATGTTCCATCTACTCTTAGAGACAGAAATAGAAAAGCAGTCAAAACCTGGTTTGTTGCTGCCAGAAGTCTTCCCATGGCACCTGCAACCGCACATGCCCAGGCTTAGCATCCTTCCCTAGCATGCTATGAGGAATCAGCATCTGACAACAAGGTGCAGCCAAAGGAAGCACAAGCCCCAAGATATGCATGAGTGACCTGTTGGAATTTCTCCCCTATGTGTATGGAGGAGTTTCAGGGAGCAGCATCAGCGTACCTGGAAAGGACATTCAAGTAGGGATTGCAAACACTAAATATAGTATGTATGACTAAAATTCATACTATTTGTGAAGGGTTGTGAATGTGTAATAGGGAGTCTTTGTAAGTTTGGGTGTGTTTAAATTGTTTTATCTTAGTCATAGGAAAGTGTGTAGAGATAAGCAATTGCATTTTAAGGATTTTGGCTGCTAATGCTGCATTTTATCTACTGTATTGTTGATAGTCATCCTAAATGCATATTTCACTGAGTGTTAGTTAGCTACAAACTGTTAATTAAAAAAAAAAAAAAAAAAAAAAAAAAAAAAAAAAAAAAAAAACTGATTTGATCTTGCTTTGATTCAAATTACTTGAATTTAGAGTTTTTTTCCATGTGACATCCCTGTTTTATTTTCTAAGTAACAACTTGAAAATATGGATAGTAACTTCTCATTACAGTAATCTTGAGGATACATTAGGTAACAAAATTGTTTAAATACTAAACTAATCACAAGCACAGCTTGAAATCTTTAGAATTATCAAATAAAAGAATAAAAGTCATCAAGGTTGAAGATACCTCAGTGACCTGAAGGCAAAAACCACATCAGAGTTATCAAGCCAGAACTAACAATGTCATGGTGCTATTTGAACCAAAAAGTCATTCTAAGATTTCTCCTCCTGGGAACTGATCCCTATCACTTTCTATCAGATTGCTGTTGTGATAAGACTACACAAGTAACAGACCAGGAATAGCAGGCTCTAAATATTTACATATTTTATCAAGAGTGCTGATCACAGTAACACGCTCCTTAACCAAACAATAAAACAGAGGAGGAACAAGGCCTGCTATTTTCTGATCTCTTTTGCATGTTGTGATTCTTGCTTTAATTCATTTGTCCATAGAAATATCTCTGTGATAGAGAATGCTGGATGATGATAATGAATAAGCAGAAACCACTGACTAAATGACAAACTGTGCACTCAGCAGACCAGGTTGCTTTTAATTTTTTTGTCCAATTATTTCAATGTACTGCAGGAAAGTATATCAGATACTTGGCCATACAGTCATGATTGTACCCATTAAATATGCAAATAGATTATTATCATATGTCATAAACTCCACTTTATCTGCACCACGAATGGGAACATAGTACTGCAAGGGACTTTATAGATTAATGGGTTCAGAGTCTGCTTTTACAGGCAATTACTTCATATATCCTATTTTGTAAATGAATCAAACTTTAAAATTAATTAAGCTTTTTGCCCAATTTCTATTGGACACTTTTCCAGACTCCTGGTTCCCAGAAACCTTATTTTAATTTCCAACAGTAGTTTTATTCAGTTCCAGTTTATTTTCATTTATTTTTGTGCCAAACAGCCTTTCCCCTCTTGGATGTTTATCATCACTGACATATTTATAGAAAGCTAGTGTAATCCCTACTTAACCTTCATTTTGCTAGGCTAAGAAACCAAACTATTTCAGTCTTTCTTCATAAGAGAAGTTTTTCATTTCCCAGTGATTCCTGATTACCCTTCCCTGCATTTAATACAACTCTTTCCATAATAAACATGGTCTCAATTCCTAATACACCGTTACTCCTGTGGGGACTTGGGACATCCACCAATAAATAATTTTCATTCAATATTTTCCCAGTTTATTACAGTTTAAACATCTACCTTCTACTCTTCAATCATCTTTCGGTTTCTACAGTAACTCAACTCTTTTTGGTACCGTGTTGAATATTTTGCAGAAATCCATGTATGTTAGAGCTGCCATCTTTTTATTTGACTATCAAATGT
Source organism: Lagopus leucura (assembly GCF_019238085.1). Taxonomy (NCBI): domain Eukaryota; kingdom Metazoa; phylum Chordata; class Aves; order Galliformes; family Phasianidae; genus Lagopus; species Lagopus leucura. Next base: position 1,687,031 of record NW_024962252.1, on the reverse strand, counting down.
CTTTCAAGAACAAGTATGGCATTGCTGGCTTTGCACATAATTTTATATTCCACTGATCTTCTTTTCTGTATTTCCTTTTTTTTTTTTTTTTTTTTTTTTTTTTTCGCAGAAGCCTAAAGCCTTCTGTATGATGAATATTGGATTAACAAGCTTGTACTATCTTAGATCACTTCCCTCTCCTCCCACCTAAATATAGGTGTTAATTTGCTGTTCTCAAATAAGGTGTTGGATATATCTTGCTAGATTTATTCAAAATACTTGCTCCCAGGCCTGTAATTTCATGTCCCAGCCCTTTTAGAGATGTGGGTTAGAAATTATCCATTTCCCTCACCCTTGCAAACATTCAGCACTGTTAATTTTCTTCTCTGTTCACTCTATTTCTTTCCACATTTTATTACTCATTTTATTGTGTAAGGAGACCTTTGTTATTTCTTTTAATAATTTTACAAGTCTATCAGAAGTTGTCTTTGGGAAACATCAATTTTCTACATTTTCTCTACATGTTATGTCTCCTGCTTATATGGCCTTCTTTTCTCATTTTTTTTTAATTTTATTTCTTGAGGTTATTTATCCAATTCATTTTTAAGCTATACAGTCAGATCTTTCCTGCTTTTATTTGTCACTGATACTTTTGTCACTGAATTTTTAAAAATGTAAGTCAGTTTTGTATTTTAATCTCCGTGATCTTTAGTCCAACTGATTCTAACAATTGTCTTAGATTCCTAACATTTTCTTATTTGATATGTAAGAACCTAATTTATGGACCAGTGATTTCTGTTTCTGTCAGTACATGACATCAAGGATTAAGAGGAGTCTCCCATAACATATCAATCATGTTCTCCTGAGAAAATGTTCACCTGAGCACATTCTCTTATTTTCCAGACATAGCTGGAGCTCCTAATTGAACATCCTGGATCTGGCAAGAGAGTATGCAACACACACTGACCATCTGTCTGTATGATGTTATTTAAATTTGGGTGGAGTGACCTCAAAATGCACTGGAAATTGATTTTAACTTAAACCCATTTCTCAAGCAGATTCAGGCTGTCTACCATGTACAAGGTCTCCAGGAGAAACATGAATCTAAAGAAGACTCTAAAAATCATAAGTATGATGTGACAAAGTCCTGAGTTCCTTGAACCGGAGACTTATTCATGAATAACTCAGAAAAACAGAAAAAAAGCTTGCAATATTACCAGATATGTCACATTTACATGGCTGTCTACATGCCTCTTTGAGTATTTGTGTAGCTACATTCCAAAAATTTGTCTTCACTGATCTCAGATTTGTAAGATATTTCTTTGGAAAAACAGCACAAAGTGATCAGAAGCAGGAGGCAGTTAAATGAGGTGCATCCCAGGTAAGAAGGAGACCGTGGCTCTGCCACACAGCTGTGAAATAAGGGTAATCTTGGGGTTCTTCACAGAAATCACAGAAAATTCAGAATCACTTCAGAGGTCATAAAGTCTATCACATAACCAAAAGTCAGAACTGAACACCCCTATGATATTTCCAACAAGCTTTTTTTTCCCCAGCTTTCTTCAGCTTTACTACTTATATGTATACATGATGCTCCATTACTGTTGGTGGTATGTAGAACAGAGGTTAGGTATAATCCTTAAAAAACTAAAATACCTGTTGCAGTGCTGCTACTTTTTATTGACATAGGCATGACATGAAGAGAAAATGTGTTCTTTGACTTCTTTATGTGTTCTTTAACATCCTTATCAATGACATCGATGATGGAATTGAGTACACCCTCAGTAAGTTAGCTGATGACACCAAACTGAGTGGTGCGGTTGACACGGTGGAAGGGAGGGATGCCATTCAGAGGGACCTCAACAGACTTGAAAGGTGGGCCCTGAAGAGAAGGACCTGTGGGTCCTTGTAGATGGCAAATTGAATATGAGCCAGCAGTGTGCTCTTGCAGCTTGGAAAATAAATGGTATCCTGGGCTCCATCAAAAGAGGGGTGGCCAGCATGGACAGGAAGGTGATTGTCTCTCTCTACTCTGCTCTTGTGAGATCCCATCTGGAGTACTGTGTCCAGGTCTGGAGCCCCCAGTACAAAAAAGACAGAGAGCTGTTGGAGAGGATCCAGAGGAGAGCCACAAAGATGATCAGGGGACTGGAGCACCTCCCCTACAAAGACAGGCTGAGGGAGCTGGGCTTGTTCAGCCTGGAGAAAAGAAGGCTGCAGGGTGACCTCATTGCAGCCTTTCAGTACCGAAGGGGGAGCCTATAAAGGAAGGGAGTCAACTCTTTGAAAGGGTAGATAACAGCAGAACAAGGGGAAAAGGTTTTAAGTTGAAGGAGGGAAGAATTAGGGTGGATATCAGGGGGAAGTTCTTTACCATGAGAGTGGTGAAGTGCTGGAACTGGCAGCCTAGAGAGGTTGTAGATGCCCAATCCCTGGAGGTGTTCAAGGCCAGATTGGATGGGGCCTTGAGCAGCTTGGTCTGGTATTAAATGTGGAGGTTGATGGCCCTGTCTGCGGTGGACCAGTTGGAGCTTCATGATCCTTGAGGTCCTTTCCAACCCAGGCCATTCTGTGTTTCTATGATTCTGTGAAAATCAAAATATTATTCTATAGAATTTAATCTGATAGGATTTTTTTAGGCAGAAAAATGAAATATTTTGAAGCCTCTCTCCAAGCACATGAATTTAAGAAAAGAAAGGGCATGGAGATGACACAAATACTGAAAAATAAGAATTTCAAAATTGGAAAAAATCAGATGTGTTCAGTTTAGGCAAAATCGAATATAGGAATACAGTAAAGCTATAATGGAGGCTCCTTACAGTGTCTTCTGATAATCACAGCAAGAAAAATGGAGACAATTTTCTAGCGAAATCTGGAGCATTTACAATTCACAAAAAAACCCCAGACATTTCTCTAAAATTATAGCCTGACTAATGTCTTAACTTATCCATCTACTTCAAAGAAAAAATTCTGTAGAACTGGAGTAAGTTCAGATGTTTATAAACCCAGAGAAATTTACACTATACAGAAAAGCAGCTTATATATGGTAGCATATCATAAGTTCTAAGACAGAAGCCAACAACTTTATATCTGGATTTGAGATATAACGTTCTCCAAGGGCATAATACTGCCAAGCATTCACCATGGGATGCTATGTTTTTCTGAAATGTGAAACATTTTTTCTGTGAGGTGAAATACAAGAACTATCTAAAATATTTTATTTTTTATTTACAATTCCTGTGTTTTTTATGTACTGTTTGTAATACCAATAATGGAAAACTAAAACAAACAAACAAACAAACAAACAAAAACAAAAACAAAAGAAAACCCAAGCAAACAAACAACAGCAAAAAAAGGCAATAAAAAACAAAGCATCTAAAGTTGTGCTTAATATGTGTCAGGATGAGAACTTTAATTCAGTAGCCTCAAAATACAATTCTTGGAATCTGTATTCATTTCATGGTGAAATTTTAACATTTCTGGTGTCAGTCAAGATTTTGTCACTAATTTCAGTTTTGGTGGAGTGTATATTATTTTATCTTCTGTATTTTCTACACAGCTTGCCTTATCCATGTCAACCTTGTTTAAGTGGAAGAACTTTACAGTGACATCTATCTATATTTCATATGCTGTGCTGTGCTATGCCGAATCTATGAACAGCTGGTCCATAGAATGCTCTGGCTCCTGCCAAAACACCTTTGACATTCATCTCTTAAAGAGTCACACCTCTTCTGGGTATGCCCTTTCATTGCCTAGATGACAGTCTAGGGCTCTTTTTATAGAGCATCTTATCATTATATTTGGGTTTTGGTATTAAGATTTGGGTGATGGATACAGCAATATTGCTTACATATTGAACCAAGGTGTAAAAACTGGGTCTTGCCTCATAATGTCTCAGGCTGCCTAGAAACTCATATTTTAATTTATTGTGTTTGAGTTATACTTTCTGTTTTACGCATACCTAGTGATATGAGTTTACATGGAAAAAAAGTGTCCTTAAAAAGAGAAAGAAATATTTTCCAGGACAGTTGAATGTTGAAAACATGGTGAAAAATACCACATCTGAAGCTCATTTTGTGTGATCTATTGTTCAGAGAGAACAGGCATACATCATTTGGTTTATTTTTACCCTGAAATTTAATGCCCTTTCTGAAAAATGTGGAAGTTAATTGGTAGCTCTCCCTTTGATTTTGTGTTTGCTGTGCTTGAGGGACATATTTTCCCAAAATTTTAAATAGATTTTACCTTGGCTTACATTTAGCTTATCATTCAAATTGGAAAAATTCAATACCTTTGCTCAATGCAGATGAGTGCTCTCAACACATTTAATAATTTTATAATTTATATATATGCACAGGAAAAAGAATAGAGGGAAAAAAACAACAGACAACAAACCTCTACTGTGAAGAATGCGTCGATTAATTGTTCACAGTTTGGAAACAGACACAGTTTTTGAAGATGCATTATGTGTTTCCTTAAGAAAAGGCTGGAAGTCTGTTACTGTATATTCACTTTTGTTCATCCTGTGTGAATGACTGCTTGCTCTCATGTTTTGTTGAACATTTTGTGGAAAGCAGTTCAGCATTCAAAGTTCAGAGCATTATTGTGAAAGATGATGGGCTAGCACTCTCCCCAGATTCATGAAAACACTTTGGTCCATACCAAACTGTGTCTTATTTACGTGCTTACCTTGCTAAGGTTTGTCAACAGAGGTTACCAGCGAGTTATTAGAGTTGGGCATTAGAGAGAAGCTCAAGATATTGAATTCAGTTGAGTACAGTTGAATATTCTTCCAGGAGTTGCTAGCACACAGTTCCAACTTTCAGAGGAGGGCACAGTGCTAACTGGTATTTTACAGGAATTTCATTACTTCAGAAGTACTGCAGAGAGGGCAAAAATGGGATTTCATCAGAATCTTTGCTGAGTTGTTTGTGTGTATGTGTTGTTTTTGTTTCTAATTGTTTGTTTAACATAGGACAAATCCCGATTTCTCAGTAGATTGTTTCTTTTTAGCTGAGACGAATCACATCTTTTAATTTTAAAATCCAAATGAAAGAAGACATTGCAACGTAACATTGAAATCCATTATTTTCCATGAAAATTTTATCCTTAAAATTTATTTAACTAAAATAAATTTTCTTTTTTTCAGTCAGGATTGAAATCACAAAATTAATAAAAGAAAGCCAACTATTTACAATGCAATATTCTTCTTTAGCTTTATTTCAATTTGGGGCCCAATTTTTTTTACCAAAACCAAACCAAACAAAAGCAAACAAAACCAACCATAAAAAAAAAAAAAAAAAAAAAAAAAAAAAAAAAAAAATTCAATGCATCAAGACGTATTGGAGAGGTTGTTTCTGCACGTGCAAGTGGAAAGCAAGAGTTTAGTGTGCCAAATATCTGAAGCATAAAACTAGGCAAGTAGGTAATGAACAAGACAATAATACATTGTGCTTTCATGCCATACTCTTCTGCCTCTCCTTGTAAAAAACAAGGCATAATACCATTTGGGGGTATTCAAACTCTGTGTATACATATAAAGTATTTTAATGCTAAAAAGATGATGATAATGTGGAATTGTTTACCTAAAATGGCAAAAGTGCTAAGCTTTTCATTCTTCACAATATTTAATGTTTAAAAAAAATTGCTTGAAAGTACCATGTTTACCATAACCATTACTATGCTAAGAGCAGTTCAATCATATGTCTTAAATCTGGGATTACAATAGCACAGGGAATTGATCTTTCAAAATAGGTAATTCAAGCAACTTGCTAAGTAATTCTGAAGAGTAGTCATCCCTCAGAGGAGAATTCTCCGATGGTTTTCATGTAGTTTTCTATCAGATGGCAAACGTGTCTCCCACATGATTTTTCCAACACCCAATAAGGCCTGAATGTGTTTCTGAGCCAGCGCATCCCTTGATGTGAGAAGTTAAATAATGATGTTACATAAATATGCCTTAGCAGACTGATGTGACTTGCCTAGGTTTACATTCCCATAAGGCTCCTGCAGAAGTCCAGCAGATGTGTCTCCTGGCAGAAAATCAGCCAAATAATGAGAAAAGTCTTCAACTTACATATGCTTGTATCTGACCAGATTTGATCTGCTCCTCTGAATGCTACCCTTCATCAAAACTTCTGTAGCACTCTGGCAGGAATTCTCTAACTCTTCAAGAGAAGATGCTCGGAGGAAGGTTAGTGGCCTATAATTATTCTTCTACATCTACTTTCCCACTCCTCCCTGGATGAGCTTCAACAGAAGATTGTTTGTGTTTTTCCTCTCCTATAACTGTGACTAATATCTTTAAATATTTGAATGCATGCCTGTTGCTAAGAAATGCATTGGAAAATTTGATATGTTGGAATAATGTTGGATAATGTTGGAAAATTTGATTTATAAGAGTTTGTCTGACTCTGTTGATCTGAGATTATGGTGTGTTGTGCAGGTAAAAATGACTTAACTTGTTTTGAATGTTATTCATTCAAACTTGTTAAAGCAAAGCAAATCAAACCAAGTATATTGATATTCTGAAAATGTCATGAACTGTCATTTTTTAAACACTCAATATTATGTAGATAATGGGTAAATTTTCAAAATAATATTGGATTTGGTTTTGATCTCCCTACAGAGATGCATCTATTGTGTGTTATGTGTATAATTAAGAGCAAAACCTGAATTATCAGTCTTCATTCTTTGGTTTTGGCAAGCTGAGTTGCAGCTATTGGTAAACAATTAAACTTTTATCTTTTGCCTTTATGTAAGTAGATCGCTATAGTATATGCTTATAGTCGTCTACACTAAAGAAACACTCAGAAAATATTTATTTGAATATTATTTCTCCTTATAGGAGACTAATATATATATACATATATATACATAAGAAAACCCCTCATGTTACAGATTTATTCAATTAATTTAGAGACAGGCTGAATGTTCCTGTTGCTTGTTGCCTTTCAAGGAAACAGTGTACTACAGACCATAGAACGAGACTCATTTTAGTTACGTGGCCTTGCAGAGTTACATTCCTGATTCTATCATTTTAATCTTGGCTGTATATTTGTCTTCATTTCAGCTGGGATAATTTTCTTCCTAGTAGTACAGTGAGGTGTTTTGGATTTAGGGTAAGAATAATGTTGATAATACCCCAGTGTTTTAGTTTCTGATCAGTGTTACCCAGAGACAAGGACATTTCAGCTTCTCAAACTGCCCTGAAATTGAGGAGCTGGGAGTGCACAAGGAGCTGGGAGGGGACAGAAGAAGAATAGCTGGCCCAAAGTCACCAAAGATACATACCATGTGTCATATCACTGAAAATTAAAATAGAGAATTGTTCAGGGAGGCTGCTGATACTCTGGATCTGTCTGGGTATTGGCTAGCAGGTGGTGAGCAATTGCATTGTGCATCACTTGTTTTGTATATTTTTTTATCATTATTATTTTCCTTTCCTTTTTCTTAAATTGCCTTAATTCTCTTAAATTTTCTTAAATTGTCTTAATTCTCTTAAATTGTCTTTATTTTAACGCCAGGGTTTTATCAGATTGTCCCTCCCATTCCACTAAGCAGACAGTGAGTGAATGACTGTGTGGTGTTAAGCATAAGTAGACGAGAGGAGAAAAGGAGAAAAGGAGAAAAGGAGGGTAAAGGAGGAAAGGGTAAAGGTAAGTATAAGAGTAAGGAAGGGAAGGGAAGGAAAAAGGAAAAAGGAAAAAGGGAAAAAGGAAAAAGAAAAGGAAAAACAAAAAGGTTAAAAAAAGTGTGAAAATAAAAAGGACTCGACTTGTCTCTGATTGAGCAAATAGTCCTTGAAGAGTAAAATAAAGCAACAGACAGTAATTCCAAGGAAATTTGGAGTCTAATCCTGGCAGGTAGTATAAAGGAATTGGCGCCTAAGGTCAGTTCTGCAGATACTTATCTGGCACTAAGCATAATATGAATGGAGAGAACCTGAATCATTCAAATACATGGGATCTGACTTCAACAAAATGAGAATAGTTGTGCCTGATTTTAGCAGAATTATGATATATGATGAAATATTACGTCAAATGAGAACAATTAGGCTATGCTTGAGTGATTATCCAAACTGAATCCTAGTAAAAATATCACTGATTTGGATATTGATAACTTCATTCAACTTACTTCTACCAAATGACTTAAGATTACAAATCCTTTTAAGTTCTTGTTTTTTGAAATGGAATTGGCATTTTCTTTACAAAGAACATGCATTACAGTTACAAAAAAGAGTGTAAGTATGTTACATGTTTTTCAAACAGTTGTGCTACATTTCACCTTCCTCATATCTGAGGTTTTTATTTGAAACCCTCATTTTTTGAGACCCTATTTCACAAGAACAAAAGTCTCTACATACCACAGGTGATGTAGTATAATGCGAACAGACCTGGAGAGTGAAATTATTGGTGCTGCTGTTCTGTTGTCCCATTTACTTCAGACTACATCCAGTATAGTCTGTGTATGAAGGAGCATTCGCAGTCAGAGTGCATTACCCAGGCTGCCAGGAGACATTAGTCGATGAAGTTTCTGTCCAAAGAAATTCAGCCCATGCAACCATAGCTGCTAATATGAATTAAATCGTGGTGAATGGGTATCTCAGGACAGTCATTTCAAAAGCACCCTACAATGAATCAAAACACCAATGTAGATGAACACAGTAGAAACCTGTATGTTCTGTGCTATGAGTTATTTCTATGGAGAAATTTTGCCTGCCCTGAATTGCACTTCACAGAATCACAGAATTTCAGGGGTTGGCACCTCAAGGGATCACTGAGTACAAATCCCTTTCTAAAGCAGGTTTCCTACAGGTAGTCATCCAGATAGGTCTTGAATATCTCCTTAGAATTAGACTCCACAACATCTCTAGGAAACCTTTTTCAGTGCTCTGTCACCCTTACTGTAAATAAGTTCTTCCATATGTTTATATGGAATTACTTATGTTCAAGTTTCAGATAATTACACTTATCTTGCTTTGATTTCATTAAATGTGTTATAATTTTTTTAAAACTTTTAAAATTATTATTTTATTCTCTAATGAAATAAAATATTTTAATACTCATTTGAACATACATTTTTTAAATATAAAACATTCTATTATTACACTTTCTGCATGTTTGGATTGGGAAGTTAGAGTGATTTTAGAGCTAATTGTACAGAAAAAAAGAGCTAGCTCAAATCAGAGAATCATAGAATATCCTGAGTTTAAAGGGACACACAAAAATAGTAGAGTGCAGATCCTGGCTCCACACAGGACTACCCCAAATCCAAACTCCGTATCTGAGAATGTTGTCCAAACTCTTCTTGAACTCTGGCAACCTGGGGCCATGACCTAGGAAGCCTGTTACTTTAGATACCCAAACAAATCCAAATAATGTTTCAAAGACCTCTGTACAAAGTAATAACTTCTTAGTACAGAGATAACCTAGGCTAGGGCACTGCCAAAGCAGGTGATGGTATCAGACATTCGCAAATCTTTCCTGTGTTCTCAACAAACTCATCCATGCTTCTATTCTGGCTGGTACTCATACACTGATTATAATTGCTCTCCTTCACAATGACTTTAATTTAATATACAGGCACTTAGCTACATTTTTATCAGTATCCTGTAGCTTTTCTGGTGTCCTTTCACTTTTCCTAACAATCTGAACACCATAGGACACTTAAAGATCTGCTTGGATACATAGAACTACATCTTGCTGTAGTTTTATTAAAGCACAGGAAAGAGCATTGTCAAATTATTGAACTCACAAAGTATAAAATGGCACCTAACAGGTGCTTTTAAGACAAACGTTTTAAAGTGGTGTTTTTATAACTTTGCATGATGGAGGCTATTTTAATAGTTGTATTAAAGACAGAGATTACAGTTTTATTTTTTTCTGGGAAATATATATATATTTTTTATGGAGCTAGGTCTTTTCCACCACTCAGTGAGAATAATTTTAATAAAATTTTTCCTATCTATGTCATATATTTCAGATGAGCTTTCATAGTGTGGCAGATATTGGACTCAAAGGTTTTTAGTGTCTGATGGGACCTTTAGGGAAGAAAAAATAAAACAAACAAACAAACAAAAAACAAAACAAAAAATAGCATTCTGACATAATGGCAGTCAATATCTTGGGTTCTTTGCAGTTTATTGTAAATATTGATGTATTGATGCCTTTGAGGACTAGGCTGTTTGATTTAGTGTGAGGCTATTTTCTTTTCCAGCAATGACTAGGGTTCCAGAGCTGTCTACATGTTACGTCCACATTTTTTTTTTCAGTTTTTTCATATGGAGAACTCTGGTTTTGTCCAGAGTTGTGGAGCATGTGCCTTCAAAAGCAACTTCATAGTCTTCTTTTTCAAGCATTTTTTTTCTTTCTTCCATATCAGTTTGCTTGCCAAATCATAGATGCTGCAAATGGGCAGCACATGTGCATGTAGCTATTTGCTATAAATGTCATAAGAGAAATAAATCTAGATTCTCTCAATTCACTTAAACAATCTCTTTTTCTGTTTTTCTATGAAAGAGCCCAATTGCTTTAAATTTAAATACACAGTCAATTTTAATGTTCTCTCTGCAAATGAGAGCATGATATTATTCATGTGTTCTAGTAGTTTTTAGACAATCAGCTTTTTCTAATGTTGCTCCTGTGCCATTATTCATTCTGAAAGATTGTCCCATGAATTATCAGACTTTAAAAAATAAAAGAAAGAATGAATGAAAAAAGGAATATAATTACAATGTTATAATATTTGGGTGACCAGAAACATATCTATATATTTCTTATACCTCTTCCTAATTCCTCTCAACTGTCATAAAGTGAATAATCACACATGTTAGAGTGAAGAGTGTTAATTCTTTCGTATTTATGATGAATAATCAAACAAATAGAGTGACAGAAAATGCCAAAAATCTCAACATTATGAAGAATTTTGAAAAAAGAACAAAAATAGCATGGAAAGTAAATTACTCTTTCTTCACGGATATTTAAGAATTTTGCTTTGAAAACAAAATTGATGGACCCTGAGAACAGAGAGAGTGTTGTATGCTTAACATCCTAAGAGGCAAGTGATTGGATGCATGGAAATCATTCCAATATCTATTACTAAAACAGCTAAATGATGAATTAAGCAAGTTGTGCTATGGTTTCATAAATCCACAGCTCTTAGTCATGAAAACAGCCTCAACTCCTTTATTGTAAAGGTTGAACTATGTGATTTAACTACTTTCAAGCTTTTGTACAATTACATTTACGTGTCCACTGCATTTAACTCTGTTGTAATTTTCAAGAACGAGATACTAACTGCATCAATTTATAGTGGCAAGGTTCACAGTTTCCTTTTTCATGCTTTTGCTTCATTTGAAACAAAATGTCCAAATAATAAATAAATAAATAAAATCCAACACAAATAAACCAGCAAACAACCCTCCCTAAACAATAAACGAAAGCAACAAACAAGAACAGCAACAAGCCAGTAATCTTCAGAAAAAAGAACATTTGCTTTTCTTGATGATTGTAAGCTGTCTATACTTTCCTCTTTAAAATTCTATTTTACTTCAGCAGATACCTTACATCTTCTCAGATTCCTAAATTCCTTTTATTGATTTTTGTAGTCTTTCCACTGTCAGTACTATAACAGTCTGCTTTTATTATTTTCCCCAACTCTCCAGTTGGGTTATTGCATTCATGTATCACTTTGAAATTTATAGCCTATTTAATAGCATTTTTATTTTTTTATGATTTTGTTACTCCTGTCTTTTAAAAGGATTTTAGGGAATATGTTTTACTTTTCTTCCAAATAAAAATAAAAACCAACCTAGCTAAATTGTAACTTTTATTTTGACCATAGAGAGTGATAAAACAAAAATTATTTTAGATGTGCAAATCATGACATTGTAATAATATCAACAATGTGGAGCCAACTTTAAGATCTGCTTATTTCATATACTTCTGATTACAGATAAATGCATTTACAGTCCTACAATTTTTGCTTTGCTACTCATCAGAAAAGCAGTCTCATATTAAAGTATATGCTGTAATGGCATAGAATCATAGAATCAAAGAATCATAGAAAGGCTTGGAATGAAAGGGACGTCAAGGATCATGAATCTCCAACCCCCCTGCCACATGCAGGGCCACCAACCTCCCCGTTCAATAGCAGACCAGGCTGCCCAGGCCCGCATCCAACTTGGCCTTGAACACCTCCAGGGATGGGGCACCTACAACCCTCTGGACAGCTGTTCCAGCACCTCACCACTCTCACAGTAAAGAACTTCCCCTGACATCCAACCTAAATCTTCCCTCCTTCAATTTAAAACCATTTCCCTTGTCCTGCTGTTATCTACCTTTCAAAGAGTTGACTCCCCTCCTGCTTATAGGCTCTCTTGAGGTACTGGAAGGTTACAATGAGGTTGCCCTGCAGCCTGCTTTTCTCCAAGCTGAACAAGCCCAGCTCCCTCAGCTTGCCTTTGTAGGGCATATGTCAAAGGACGAAAATATAGGTAGTAGGAGAAGAAAAATACAAAGAGATGTTGCTCTATGCTAGTGACTGGCTTTTAAAACGACGACTTCAAGCATTTGGGTCTGCAGTAGTATTCATTATGACCATAACATGTTATGCTAACCAAGGATCCAGATATTTCAAACACTGCTTAAGAATTCTCGTTATTTTTACAGCATCTTTCAAGGTTTCAGAACAAGTTTTTGTTTTGCAGTTTAAGTAAAACAAAAGTTTACAAGCAAATCTTTTGTAAGGGTTTTTGCATGATTAGTTAACGTAAAATGTAAGGTATCTAATGCAAATCTATGCTCAGCTGGATTAAGTGCACAACCACAGTTACTTAAGTGCAGCATGAACTTCACTGTGAAATTCCATGCATACTAGAAAAGTGACACAAGTACGAGGCCACAGAATATAGAATTCTATTATTCCTCTTCTTGTTGAAGCTGTCATCACCTCAAGAAGTAAATTGGAATTGTTCAACTCTATCTAAATCTCATTTAATCAATTTTTTTCTGACCTCTTTAACTCTGAGCCTTTCATCCATGCGTATTTCTATCAAGCAACGGGCAGAAGTACACTGTTGAGGTAGGGGCAGTCTCAGACGTCAGAAGTATTTTAGACCACTGGGAGCTCATCAAAGACTTCTCTTTCAAAGTTGCAGTTTCTATAGGTCATTCTCACAGCACATGAGTAGGACAAATCAAATAATGTGTGCTGAATCATCACAGCATCACCTAGTCTGAGGATAAGGAGAACCTGTTGATTTACAGCTTAATCAGCCTAGCATTTCACAGCATCTGTAAGTGCACCTCTGAGAAGACAATTTTCTGCAGGGATTTTTCTTGTTGAAGCAGAAAATGTCTACTAGGAGCACAAAATTTAACACTGTCTTAGAAAATCAGAATTGTCTCAACCTCAGTAGTGTTCAGCAGAAGATAAGGAAAGGTCATTTGCTAAGTTCTTGAGTGGTCCATCTGTGATATTACTACATAAACAAACTAGATATGAGGATATATGTCATATAATCAACACAAAATACAATAATATGTGCAGGAGGCCAAACCTCTAACACAAAACAACTGAAAATCGTTTCCATTGGAATAGATGAGAAAATTTGTTAAACCACTATCCTGGACATAGTACAATAAATTCTAACCATCTCCACCACATGGATCAGTGTTGAAGATAAAAAGTAGTTGCAGCAATTCCTAGGGAAATCAAGCAAGAGCTTAAATCCACAAAGAACAATGCTATTGCTGTCTACATGACTGAGGAGTTATATGAATATGGCATAAATGTACGTCTGGATTCATTTGTGGAGTACAAATGCTACCTTTACATCTGTCTCATGGCTTAGCAAGCTGTAAGTTTTCCAGATGGAGTCTATTCAATTGAGAAAAAGCCATGTGCTGAACAAGTTACTTTGCAGTACTGCTTAACAAGCTAAATGTATTATTTTTTATTCTGAACTCATAAAACTATCCATCTGAAAAATTTCAGTCCATTTTCCTAAATGTAAATGTCTCAGTTTTTTACACCAAGAAGTAATGACCATTTTCATTTATAAAGTGCTCCCTGCCAGCACACTGTAGGTGCCACACGGATTAACTCTAATCAGAACAACCAACAACAATTAGAACATCATTAAATATTCAGTAGTTTCCCCAAACAAATGGAGAAGCATTATCATAAAAGTCATCTAAGTCTACAAACACAGTATTAAAGTTTGTGTAAACCTGATGCCTATGTACATCTTTCAATTGCTTTTATTTCATAGTAAACTGCTAATACAAGAAGCAGAATACACTGAAATTGTTGTGTCTTGGTCTTCCCACAGTGTGCTGCCCAGAGGCTGTATGCTAACTGAGTGAACATGTAAGAGCATGTAAGGGATGACTCTTCTTATTCCTTTATCTGCTGTACTGGGACATCTCCTCTAGTTGGGTCACAAGACACCAGAAGTTGACAAATTGGACTCAATAGGACTTCAAACATAAATCCTGCTCGTGTGAAATCAATGTAACTAAATAATCTAGAGCATTTTTGGATCACTCTGGGTATGGTTTATTCTTTTGTGTATGCATGTGTGCGGTTTTTTTGGGGGGCTGTATTTAGAGATGGAGGAAAGAATTATTTCTTAAGCACCTTTTCTGAGGCAGCAGAGTACAGTGCTTAGAAGAACAGTATACAGAGCAGGTAACACTGCCTTCAGTGACAATATCTTAATTTTGGAGACTAATTTATGTTTCTAATTAAATACCAAAGCTTAACCCAATTGGCAGATTGGATGAAAATTTTCTTCTTGGAGTCAGATTAATGGGAAGCCACCTTCTGCAGCAGTTCGTTAGTCTTGCAGGAACTTGGAAATTAGTGATGCCCTTGACATCACCATCTTTTATTTTTGCTGGACTTAAAATCAGAAGATCAGAGCATGGAGGAAGCTGACAAAAAAAAAAAAAAAAAAAAAAAACCTGCAAACAAAAATATGTCTATATATCAGCTGTGAGTTGTTCAACTATGTACTGGATCTCATGGGGGAATTTTGCCATTATATATCACAGTGAAATTACGGTTTCATGTGATTGGCAAAGTACCAAAGAGTCATTTTCAGCATTAAAGATAAAATAAGGTAATAAGCTCAAGATATGTCAGTAAATTTAGTCTAAATAATGCTTGCTTTTCAAAGGAAAGGTGTAGTATGATTGCACAAAAAAGACTTGGTGGAGTAATACTACACTTTTCCTTTAGTCTTTACAAGTAGGCCCAGAGCATAATGGATTGTCATAAATCACACTGGATAATTGTCAATCACTACCAGTAACACTGACATACGCAGTGAACAATACACAAATCTTCTTCCTTTTTGTTTGTCCTAGTGTGTTAAGAAGAGCATGACCAGCAGGTCAAAGGAGATGGTCTTCCCTTTCCTCTGCCCTGGTGAGGCCACATTTAGAATACAGTGTCCAATTTAGGGATCCCCATTTCAAAAAAGATAGGGATCTCCTAGGAGTCCAGTGGAGGTTCAAAGAGAAGATAAGGGTCCTGAAGCATCTCCCTTATGAGGAAAGGCTGAGTAACCTGGGTCTGTTCAGCCTGGGGAAAAGAAGACTAATGAGGGGATCTGGTTAATGTTTATAAATATCTAAAGGGAAGTGAGGGGCAAATGAATGAGGCCAGGCTCTTTAACGTGATGCGTAGAGATAGGAAAAGTTGCAAGGGCCGAAAACTTGAACACAGGAAGTTCTATACTAATATATGGAAACACTTCTTTACAGTAAGGGTGACAGAGCACTGGAATAGGTTTTCCAGAGATATTATTGTGTCTCCTTATATGGAGACATTCAAAACCCAGCTGGACACCTATCTGTGCGACCTACTGTAAAGTACCTGTTTTAGCAGAGGTTTGGACTCAGTGATCTTCTGCAGTTCCTTCCAACTCCTGCAATTCTGTGACTCTGTGATTCTGTATCACAAATTACTCTTGGATTCAGTATGAATGACAAAAGAGGGCTTCCAAGGGTATGTAAGGAGGAGGGACTGAAGGAAAAAAATCCAAGAAGATCTACTCAAATGTAATGCTCATCTTGAAAAACAACAGCATGTCAGTATAATTTCGATTTCTACATCTACCTGCATAGGTAGACAGGCTGGATATTAGTAAAAATTTCATCTCAGAAAGTGATAATGCATTGGCAAAGGCTGCCCAGAGAGGTACTTGTGCCACTGTCCCTGGAGATGTTCAAGAACTGTGGAGATGTGGCACAGAGGAACATGGATATTGGGCATGGTGAGGATGGGGTGAGGTTGGACTAGATCTAAGTGGCCTTTTCTAGCCTTAATGAGTCTTTGATTCTATATGGAGAAGCCTATGGTCTTCTCTGTACCTGGAATACACCACCTAAGGAGTCATTATGTTAAGAGGTAGAATAAAACTTATTACACCATAAAATAGTTGATTTATCACTTGTTTGTTCCATGTCATCATAATTAAAGGTGAAAGGTGATGATAGCTTTTGAACATCTGTCTTTAGCTTCCATATTCTTCACAGTCTGCTGATTGGGTTATGTTTTGTATTATTTCAATGTCCACAACTGTCAAGTGAAATGGGAGAGTGCTCATAAGAAGTGGTGAGCTGAAGTCACAAGAAGCACTTCATTTGTTTTTTTACACTAATAGAGTATGACAGCTTCAGCTCTGAACAAATTCTTTTCAATTGTTTGATAGGTCTCAGCTGCTCCAAACTGGAAGGTGACCAGATTTTCTTTAGCTAAAAAGTAATGACTCAGTGTAGACTTCTCACTTTTTCTTATCATATCCTTAAAGTTTTTCAACTCTTTTAAGATTCTAAAGCATAGAATCTCGTGAGAAATTAGATGCTATACTGAAATCATATCCATACATAGAAATGCAAGTGATTTGCGAATTTAAGCATGGCAACAATATTTTTTCTATAAAAGGGAAAATTGTTGCAGGTTGTAGGATTTTTATTTGTAAAGATTCCTCTTTCTTACTTTCTAGGCAGCTGACATCAATGTATTTACCATAATTAATGAACCATTTCTCATTAGACTTTTTTTCCATTATAGAGAAGAATCACGATGTCTTTAGATATGCTATGCAGTCAATCATACATATATTAAATCTGCAGCATGAAAAATATTTTATTTACCATACTGGTTGTTCAGAAAAAGTAATTGAGAATCACCAGCAGAAATGTATGAATTTCTGGAAAATAGTATTCAAAATAATGTAATGAGGTATTGAAGAGAATAAGTGGTAAACAAATATAAACATACTGATGCCCTGGCTATCTTGGAGAACAGTATTCAGATTGTCCATGGGTGGCAAGCCACTGTGTGGCACTGTCATTAGGGTACTACTATACAAGAATTAGAAGAAAATACAAACATACAAAAAACAACACCAAAACAAATAATTAAACAATAAAAGTTTGAAAAGAGTGCAACAGAGAACAAAATTAAGGAATATGATTTATTTACTCCTTGTTTGACAAAAACAAGAGAACTGTTTTTATACATGCTTAACAGTTAAGTTTGCAAATAAATTCTCTTTTTGGCTTCTTATTTGGCTAGGCCAGTAGACATTATCAAGAAGGTAGAAAAAGAAAAAAAAAAAAAAAAGAAAATTCTCTGCTACCTTATGAAACCCTTAACATAAACTGTATTTTAACTTTCTCCCCAAGGAGTTTGTACCATTGCCTCCTAATAAATAATGGGAAACTCATTGAACAACATTGTTTACCGCTAGCCCTAATAACATCATTTCTATGGCTGTCAAACAAATTTATTTATTGAAATTTATATTGCTGTAGAAGCTTTAAAACTTACCTCAAGGTAAAGTTATGTTAAAATACAATTAAACATTTTATTGTAGCTCATAATTGTTTTTCCTTGAAGGGGGAAAATGTTTTGGTTTCAACAATAATTATACAGGAGCAATCTACCCTGCACGGTTCTGAAGTACATGAATTTTCAATCAAATTGGGACCACTTGCAGCTCCTCCAGTAATGTATTTTTTTCCTTCTTACCATTTGAAACAGTCAGCAACACCAGGAAATATTCCAGGAAGATGAGAAAAATCAAATTCTTGGCTGTACCCATGAGAATATTTGCCATCATCCTCGCTACATTTTTTCTTTCTTTAAGTAAGGATTGAAAATTGATGTCTTCTAAGGAAAAAAGGAAAGCAGTTCATTATTTGTTGCAAACTGATGTGTTTTTTTTAATTATCATTTAATTTTTATTTAATTTTCTGCATAGTTCTGCTTTATGAAATACATAATACAAAAAAAAAAAAAAAAAAAAAAGATGGAAAAGATTTTTTTGTTAATCTGTTTTCCTGTCATTTATTGTTAGATATAGATATGGGATTTTTGTTCACCCTGTCAGACCATCAAGAGTATAATTCACATTAACTTAACATTTATTAATTCTGTTGCGTTAGCTCTATCCACTGAAATGCTATTTTTTGTTCTTGTCTCTAAAGAGAATTCAAAACTCCAGAAAGTATCCAAGATAGGTATTATTCTATTTTCTTTTCAGCTTTCAGAAAAAAAAAGGAAAAGAAAGAAAAAGAAAAAGGAAAGGAGATAATTTAGAGTACAAACCTCTGTGTCACAGTCCTTATGGGACTACGACATGTCTGTGCATCTCAGGAAGGAAGCTGGTTGTTGGTTCCGTTTTAACAGATCCTTTGAACTATAATAGTGACTGCATTATTTTTATTTAAGACATTCTCATTACAAAACACCTAGAGAACAAAAAATATGATCTTAGGTCTATGCCATGCTCTTTGGGATGCATCAGGTTTCAGAGGACCCATAGAAGAGACAGTAGCACTTTTATTCCAGTCTTCCCATTTATTTCTAGATTTGTGAGAACAAAACTAAGAAAAAAAACAAAAACAAAACCAGAAAAAAACCTCTACAACAACAAAACCTCACTCATTCTGAATATTGGTATTCAAATGAGCATCAAAGTGCCCCACTTTGCTTCTAAGAGTCTTGTATGCTAAACAAAAAGGCATGCCTTTTAAAACATAGCAGAGCATCTATAAAAAATGTAATTATATATTGGAAAAAGGAGAAAAGGGATTGATGTGCAGAATGGTAAACAGAATACAATTGTAGCCAACTCTATAGATTTCAAATATCTGATCCTGTAGGAAATAATGAGCTATCTGCTAAGAAAGGAAAAAACAGAGGAACTCATAATAAACAAACTCTGTCTCTTGTGTGTGACCCAGTACAGTACAATACAGTTTAATTTTATTACTTGTCATTCATACTGAAAGCAAATTTGCAATTTTCTGCAAATATAATGGGAATGCTCCCAGAATGTGTAAGTGCAGAGGAGAATGGGATATTTTTGTCAAAAGAAGAACTGCAGTGTTTGTCTCCAAGCAAAAAGCAGAATGACTTGATATTTTTGCTCAGGAGAGATGTAGGATTCACGCATTTATAGATCATAAATTCAGAAGGGACTGTTGTGATCATTTGGTCTGTTTTCTCTGTAAGCCAGGCCAAGGGACTTCTCTTAATTAATTTCTGCTTGGATTCAGCCATATGGCCGTAAAACAGGACAGCGGTCAATTGTTGTTGGTATCCACAGTACAGCATGCAGTAATATCACGGAGTTAACTAGATCAATCTATGCCCGTGAGAGGGGGGCAGTAGACCCCTGGGCCCCCGTGTCCCCACAGGAAAAGGGAAGGAAAAGGGAAAAGGGACAGGGAGATGGGAGATGGGCTCAAGGAAGGAAAAAAAAAAACAAAACACAACAGTGGCAATGATCTATGGAAGAAAACTTATTTTACTTATTATGATATCAGACTAATAAATTAATAAAATAGGAGAGAGAGTTCCTGAGACCTAGTCAAACCTGAAGTTTGGTATGGCTAGGAAAACACCCTCCAGCACCTACAAGGCAGTAAGAGACTGCCTAACCAGGAAGGGCCAGACCCTATGATTTCCATGATGTACAGGGACAGGTACCCAGAATTGGAGCATTAACACTTTAACTACTAGTGCACTAAATGATGTTATGATGCACAATACCAAAAACCAAAAATCACAAAACCATGAGAAGCAATAACATTAATTTTTAACTAAGATATGGATCAAATATTAACAAAATCATTTTTACTCTAACAGTAGCTAACCAGTAGAATCGGTAAGCTAGTGATCCTTTCAAAATCATCACCAGAGCTCTTAAAGTACTGTTAAATATGGATGGACGTTGTCCCATTGCCAGGATTAGAGGTAGAAGGTGAGAAGATAAGATGCCTTTTTCGTCTTCATTCATCAGTAGTTGTGGAACAATGCCTAGAGTGAATTCACCCAAAGAGGATTTGCTAAGAAGTCTTAAATGTTTCTGAGAAGACATTCTGCTCTCAGGTTTGTAAGCTCATATGCCATGACAGCTCCATAGAGCAGCAGTGCAACAACTATCTTTGTTCAGCGTTTTCTACAATGTGTATCATTCCAGGGAATCATGGGAACGTGGTGGGAAATCTGTATAAGCACAATTTTACACATTCTCTGTTGCCTGTAGGTTTTCCTAAACAGGTACCAGTTACAGGCTCAGCAAGGCAGTTTGTTAACATAGCTGAATTTGTCAGATAGCTTGCCACAGCCAAATAGATCTTGTGAAAACAGAAATTTCCATGCTGTGGTTAGAAATGACTGGTATTATATGCTGCAGAGATCAATTATGAAGGAACCTGCATGCATTGAGTGTCAATCCTTCGTCCCTTTTAGCCACCATTATGTTTAAACAAAGGACCAGCAGTGTTCATTGGCTTTACTTTTCACTTTTTTTGCATATTATTTGTCATAACTGTGATGTACTGCCCATGGATTTTCTTAATCCTTCATTACTTGCCTGTTTTTCTTTTGGTCCCAGTGGTGTTGTATAACTATGGATTATCCTAGCAGCTGTGTGAAAAGGTTTCTCCCTAAAAGTTTTTATTTTTATCACTCAGCCTGGGTTTGGAAAACAATTGAAGAGTGAACAGATAGTGCTTCAGCCTCTGCATCTTTCACAGTTTTGTATGGTCTGTCTTATTTAACTCTAACTCAAATATGTCTTTTTTTTTTTTTTTTTTTTCCCCTCCAGAAAAGAGATGTATCAAAAATTATATTCTTTATTACTGCCTGAATCTTCTCCTGTTTTATCTCTTTCAGATAATGTGTCCAGAACTACTATAACAGATGAGAAGCTTTGATTTATCAAATGATATTACCGTTGCTAATTTTTTACATCTTCTCCAATATAATCACCAAAATATTTTAAACAAAATTGCATATTTAAAAGAAACGATATCTTCCTGCGTAAACATTCCAACATATCAGTCTTCTCAACAGCCTCATGCAAAGGCTAAATTTATTCTATTTTAAGTCTGCGACAGTGTTTGTTCTGGCTTGCAGAGTACAAGAGAGCAAGCGAGCTCAAAAGATGTCCTCTCTTGACCATAAAAATAAAAGTTACACTAAATTAGTCTCAGCAAGAGTTCTTGGGGCTCAGTGTACAAGAGTGTTCTGGATCAGAATTTTAATGAGTGGTATTTAAGTGCTCTGCCATTACCAGAATACACAGTCCCAAATTAAGTGTCTAAATTCACTCACAGAGAGTGGAGAGCTTTAGGTACCTATCTCCACTTGTATTTACAGCCATTAATCTTGTCCTAACATTTATACTAATCATCCTTTCTCTGAGAAGTAACAGAGATGAAGGACACATGAGCCTTAAACCTTACTTTTTATTTTGTTCTGAGAGTGGTTGGGTGCAAGCTGAGTTGAAATTCCATCCTATATCTCAGGGGTATTAACTCCAACTTTAATATCTTTCTTATAAATTGTCCATAGGTTTCTCCGCAGTTGGAGTCAGTATCTGTCCCAATGAACCTATGGCTCCATATACTGTGTAATTAGGCATCCACTGAACAGACAAAAGAGAAATAAGCAGAAAAAATAAAACACCAGAGCATTCATGAATGGTGTGGTAAAGGTAATTCCAAATTTTGTTGCATGTCTCATTACTTACACACCATGAAACAGCTAGAAAAGGGATATTAAACAGACGCAGCTTACCACAGAGAGAGCAGATTATGGTGCTGGGAGATGGAATACTCAAGTCCAGGTCTAAACCAGCTGGTGAAAAGAATTTGAAGTTAGGTTTCCCATAGATGAGATGAATGACCAAATCAGTGGGCAAACACTGGTACCTCTTCATTACACTGTGAAGCAAATAAAAAGCAACCGCATGAAATCCCAAAAACAAAATAAGCAGTGGAATTCCAAAGTTGTGGCAGTGGTTAGACATCTAGCATGAATACATGCAGGTACAAGCAGCTGGATACAGACAATACCCAGAAGCAGTGAGCAGCTTTTCTCATTCTGGAAAGCATTTTTCGGGTATATTAAAAGTAAGTTTAATTCCAACATGTACTTCAATACCTAGCTGTTCTTATAGTGAAAACTGGCATGAACAATTAATGATACTTAAGCAACATTATTTAAAAGAACATTCACCAATCATGCCTGGAAATTCTACTGAATATTGGCTTATGACATTGATCTCAGTCCCGCCTATCTTCTCTCCATTTTGCAGCATTGAAGGAATTTGCACAACTGCACAACCTGTGAGCATTAACATAAATGCCCAGATTCTCTTTCTTTCTGACGCTCTTCTGCAGCTTTTCTTTTCTTTAAAGCCCATAAATACAGACAAAATCAAAAAAGGATATAATTAATTGCAGACAGCTTTCTGAAGGGATTGCACTTAGCTACTGATGGAAAACAGCTGTGGTGCACACTCTGCTACATGCCATGGATGAGGAAGCATGGTTCCAGCTGGCTGAGGACAGCCACAAGGTCGTTCGTCAGTGAGCATACACTCTCTCAAGCAGCATGTAACAGACCCAAAACTGTCAAGAGGTTTGAATGGAACTGCCTGTATCTTTTCCTTAAATAAACAGACCAAATCCCAAAGGTTTTCATTTTCTAGAGCTACAATATAGTAATTTTTGAAATAGAGAAAACTCAGTTGTCATTAAAAAAAAAAAAAAAAAAAAAAAAAAATTAACTTTGTCTTCTGTACTAATTGAAGATATGCAGCTTGGATCTTTCCTGCCAGTCTTCCTCCCCAGTCCAACAATTTTTTTGCTTCTGCAGTTTACATAAAATTTTGCAAATCCTCTAGTGGAAATAGAAAATGTCTAGATTGTTAGCAGCTGTATGCCTTCATGGATGCAAACAAGTCCTCTGCTTAGCAATTCCTGCTCTGCTCCCAAGAAGATAGAACTTTTCTTCTTTCTGTAGTCCAGCCTCGTGACCAGGTACAGAGGGATGCTCACACCCATTCTCATTGGAGCTCTCTGTCTTTGCAGGGCAAATGATAAACATGGTTCATCAAAGCTGAAATCTGCCCCACTAGGAATGAGATCTATCCTTGGGTTTTACCTCCTTGCATTCCATAGCACAGCAGTACAACTGACTGCTAAGAAACTTAATAGTTATTTTAACAAAAGCATCAGATGATTGCATTCTGCCAGATCTACTTCCATGGATCTTAGGCACAGTATCTCAACCCTCTCCGCAGCCAAGTTGAAAACTAACAAGGAAAACCAACAAGTTACAGTGCAGATATTAGAATACATGACAATAAAAATAATATTCAGAATAATTTGTACATTCTGGAGTATCCATTATTAAAATAATGCAACTGTTCTTTTTTTTTTTTTAATTCTTCTTATTTTTAAAAGTCAGATTATATTAAATTATGGCCCTCATTCCATAGGAAATGTTTCAATATTAATTATCATCATTGTGTCTTATTTTTAGAATGGAAAATAACATCAAAGCTTCTCATTATTAGGAATGAGTAGAAGGAAAAAGTCCAGTCCTATTGCCAAAGGGTGATAACAGTAATTAATTTTGCAATAGATTAATAAGCATTGTTTTAAAATGCTATCACTACAGTTTATATTAATTCAGAGAATGTAATTTTTTCTTTATATATACATATATATATATATATGTGATAAATTCTTAGAGGTTACCAATCATGCGTATCATTAGCAAGCATGGGAAGACTCTCAAGTCAAGATGAGACTGATCTTTTCAATTATTGATGCAAATGAATCACCAAGCATAACAACTTCAAGGTATGTATTAAAGAGCAAAAGTCAACTCACTGGCTCTGTACACACACTGTCGCATTAAATTAACTCATATTTTATTTGTGCAGTAAGTGAAGAAGGCTAATTAAACTGAATACAATTTCAACTGCAGCTACTGGCCTTGTTAATCAGTAAACAAAGTTGAAACCTTCAAATAGGAGTGTAGGCTTCAGAGCCCCAGTACACTTGTAAAAACAGATTTAAAATCAAAGCAGAAGAAAATGACAATGTTGAAAACAACTTTGAGTCTGAACTTGAAAATTTATTAAACCATCCCATAAATTAGCATGCATTTCCCAGCCCAAGAAGTGAATCCACTGTTGCTTCTTATTAAACTACTTTACCAAACAATTATTTAGTCATGGAGTTACACTTTCTTGAATGTTTTGGGCAAAAACTGCAGATGAGTACATGGAACCAGGAACAAAATTCTAGCAATTTCAATTCACATAAACTTCATCAAATCTGTTAAACAGTTTCATACTGGATGACTTGAACTTTCATTCTTCCTTGAAGTTTAAGGTTCATCTTTGATCCTCAGTTCAAACAATGGAAATGAACTTTCTGATGTCCAAGGGCATTATATCTTTTGAGATAGGTACAGTTTTACTGAGATTTATGCAAGTAAACTTTCCCTCACAAAGCAACACACTGTAATTTTAGCAGCAATCTGTTCCAGGTACAAGGGGGTTCTTCCAGACTAACATTCAGAAAGACTAGCAAAAATATGGAATATTTAAATCAGGTTATCATCACAAGCATCATTCAACCATCTAAAGCACTCGTAAATTTAAAAAAAAAAGTCAGGATCTGTATAAACCATTCTAGGCTAGTTCTAAAATATAGTTATTGTTGTATATTTTAAAAAGGTCTTTTAAAATTTCCTGTAAAATAATATAAAATATTTTAAAAGGTTCAAATGTTATGATATTTGTTATTTGGTATCTTTCTGTGTATTAAGATAACAAGTTTATTGAAAGTATAAAAGACTGAAAAAAAGCACTATAAAATATAATATAGTATAACTAAGCAAATACTATAGTTTTGATAATGTAACAGTATCATTTCTGTTTATCTTATATAGTTGTCACTGAAATTAATAAGTTTTCTAGGAAAAAAATCAAATTTCTATTAAAAAAATATTTGAGTGGATGAGAACAATGGTTTGGATTTGGTATCCAGGGTTCTGCAAAATTTAAAAATGAGCTTTTTTTTTTTTAAATAATATAATATAATTTCTTTAAAATAAATATATATATGTTAAATACTCATTTATGAGAGCAGGTGAGGTTGCTCAATACAGATTGGCTGGCACATGGAGATTAATTTTTCGCTCTATATTTTTCTTGTTTTGAGTAAAGCCTGTAGTCAGAAAAGGTTAAAAACTCAGTGAATGTTTGAAAGAAAAGCACTTATTTCTTTTCATCCAAACAAAGATTTCATGGGATTTTCTTCACCTAACTAACCTTGATGAAAAGTTTTTCTGCAGACATCTGTCTTACAGTAATTTTGTTCCAAGGGCTGTTCATCTCTTTTTTACATAAAACGAGCTCTGACTGTTCAGTAAGTTCTGATGGACTCCTATGTCTTAGATAAATTGATTCCTGAGAAATGTCAAATGTGGAGAAGCAGCAATGAAAATTTGAAAACACTATTGTTACATCTCCTTTTTCTTTCTTTCCTTCTTAAATCATTTCTTCTTAAATCTATTCAAGTAACAGCTTTTTTAAGCACATAAATAACTAGAAATCTTGATTTGAGCTGTTACTGACTTTTTCAGGTTCTTCACTTTGGCTTCACATTGTCTATCTGTTTTGTCCAACCTTTTCTGCTGTTTTGTCCAATCTTTTTTCCTCACAGTCGTTTCCAGATATTGGACATGCTTATATGAGCTGAGAGATCACTTCCACTTCTGTTTGTCCTCTCTCCAATCCATTATACCTTAAGATATTCTATTGGCAGTGCAGAAAGACCCTAATTCTGGAAAGCAGCATGATTCAATGAAGTACATAAGTGCAGGCACGAGTCCCAGTGGAACCCCATAAGCTTGAATGTTTCCCAGAACAGTGGCCAAAATAGATAATAAGCAAAGTGAAAAAGAAGAAAAAGCATAACTAATGTGATAAGATAAATGGGTATTCAGCAATGTGTGGGGTTCACTATGTAAAAAGTCAGTACTTACAGCAATTCAGAGGAAAAAAGAACATTTCATACTGCTACAAATAACAGTTATGAATATAGGCTCTTTTATTTAAGAAATACAACAACAAATAATACATCTAAGAAACTGCATAGTAAAAGATCTTTTAAAAAGGGTTTCAAATTCTGATGCTGCCTTGTTGGTGGAGATTAATCATATCATTTTAAAATTATTATTATTCTATTTATTTTTTTCTGTTGATTCAATCACCTGTTCCCCAGTAATTATACAAGCAGAGTCTCAATAAATAAAGCTCACTGTTATTTCATAAATCAAACAAGTAGGTCAACAACTATGATTAAGCTATCAAGATTAATAAGCAATTTTCTTTTGTTCCTGCAAAGAGTAAAAACTTTTTGTAGCTGGGAAAATTAACTATGAAATCAGATAGAAAATATACTACCAGATGATTATTTTTTTACTTTTATTACTTTTTTTTTTTTTTTATACTAAAACTAAGATTTTTCTATTTTGTTAAGGAGAAAATTAAGGATCATTAAGAATAAAAAAGAGATCTGATACAAATTTAATAACATATATTCCTAATACCCATGTAATAAGTCCCAAATCAGACAATATGAACTCAAATCACAGAATCACAGAATGGGCCAGGTTGGAAGGAACCTCAAGTATCATGAATCTTCAATCCCCCTGCCACAGGAAAGGCCACCAACCTCCCCATTTAATACTGGGCCAGGTTGCCCATCCAACCTGGCTTTGAATACCTCCAGGGACAGGGTATCCACAACCTCTCTCTGGGCAGCTTGTTAAACAACAGCTGTTCAAACATGAAAATCTTAAAGGTATGCAAGAAATAAATGTAAATATGATGAAAATAAATCCCTAAGCCAATTCCTTAATTAATATCTTGGGGATTCTAATGTTAAACACTACCCAAACTCATATTAAATACTCTTTATTTCAATCCTAGAATTTCCTGACTTAGTTCTTGTTCTTAGTAGAAAGAATACTAACGGTTTGGCAGTACTACTTTGTGAAAATGCATATGAATTTCTGTAGTATGGACTGTTCAAGAGGATTTCACTAATCACAACATTAATGAAGAAGAGTTAGAAGCCCAGAATTTTTCAATATTTTAGTACAAAGCCATGATTTTCTGCAATCTCATACCAAGTAGGATGATGTGCATTATTTATTCATTATCGTGAGACTGGCAAATGTGATGCCCATCTTCAAAAAGGACCAGAAAGATGATCCTGGTAGCTACAGATCAATCAGTCTTGCCTCGATGCTGGGGAAGGTTATGGAACGGATAATCTTGGGAGCCATCATGGACCAATTAAAGGACAACCAGGGGATCAGGCCCAGTCATGGGTTTACAAACAATAGATCCTGTCTGACAAACCTGATTTCATTCTATGACAAAGTGACTCAATTGGTGTATGAAGGTAAGGACGTCAACATGGTGTACCTGGACTGCAGTAAAGTCTTTGACACTGTCCTCCACAACATCATCATGGAGAAGCTGGCCGCCCACGCTTTGGATAGGCATACGCTCTGCTGGGTGAAACACTGGCTGGATGGCCGGGCCCAAAGAGTTGTGGTCATTTGAAGTTAAATCCAGTTGGCTGCTGGTCACAAGCGGTGTCCCCCAGGGCTTGGTACTGGGGCTGCTTCTATTTACCATCTTTATGAACGATCTTGATGAGGGGATCGAGTGCACCTTCAGTAAGTTTGCAGATGACACCAAGCTGGGAGGGAGTGTTGATCTGTCTGAGGGGAGATGGGCCAAGGTTAACTGGATGCGTTTCAATAGGGCTAAGGGTTGGGTCCTGCAATTTGGTCACAACTAACCTGGGCAACCCTACAGGCTTGGGAAGGAGTGGCTGGAAAGCTGCCCAATGGAAAGCGACCTTGGTGTTCTGATGGACAGTCAGCCGAATATGAGGCAACAATGTGCTCAGGTGGCCAAGAAGGCCAATGGCCTCCTGGATTGTATCAGGAATGCTGTGGTAAGCAGGACTACAGAAATAATCCTGCCCCTGTACTTGGCATTGGTGATGCCTCACCTTCAGTTTTGGGCACCTCAGTACAGAGAGGACTTTGAGGTGCTGCAGCAGGTCCATAGAAGGGTAAATGGGCTTATGAAGGATTTGGAGAATATGCTCTACGAGGAGGCACGAAGGAACTGGGGATGTTCAGACTGGGGAAAGAGAGGCTGAGGGGAGACCTTACTGCTCTCTTCCCATATCTGAAAGGTTGTTACAGCAAGAGTGGGTCTGGTCTCTTCTCACTGGTGACAGGATGAAGGGACATGATTTAGCAGGAGGTTGTTTGAGTTAGGGTAGTATGGTTAGGTTGTGTTTGGACTTGATGATCTTTAAGCCGTGCTGGCTGTCTCAGATCACATGCTCATTCTTTATGTGATCGAGCATGTAGTCCAGGAGGATCTGTTCCATGATCTTCCCAGGCACGGAGGTGAGACTCACCGGCCTGTAGTTCCCCGGGTCCTCCCTGCTCCCCTTCTTGTATATGGGAGTGACGTGACCCTTCTTCCAGTCATCCGGGACCTCACCTGACAGCCACGACTTCTCAAATATGATGGAGAGCGGCTCGGCAACCACCTCAGCCAGCTCCTTCAGGACCCTGGGATGCACGCCGTCCGGCCCCATACACTTGTATTCATTCAGTCTAAGGAGGCACTCTCGGACTTGCTCTGCCCTTACAGTGGGGAGGGATTTACCTCCTTGGTCCCCACATAGAGGTTTGGGGATGCAGGGCTCAGGGACGTGAAAAAGACTAGAATCCTGGCCACCAGTGAAGACCGAGGTGAAGAACTCATTCAGCACCTCAGCTTTCTTTTCATCTTTTGAAGCCAGTTCTCCTTTTAAATTTACCAAAGTAGGTACGCCCGTTTTGGCCTGTCTCTTCTGGGCAATGTACCTGTAGAAGGTTTTCTTATTGTTTTTCACGTCCCTTGCCAAGTTCAGTTCTGCCTGCACCTTGGCTTCCCTGATCCCACGTCTGCAAGTGCGGACGGCATCCCTGTACTCTTCCCAGGTGACACAGCCTTGTTTCCAGAGCTTGTACACCCCTTTCTTCGCCCTCAGTTCTCTCAGCAGGTCCTTGCTGAGCCATGCCGGTTTCCTACCTCGCCTGCCCACTTTCTTATTCAGAGGAATGGAGACCTCTTGTGCTTCCAGGAGGGCATCCTTGAAGAGCAGCCAGCTCTCCTCAACATCCTTGTCTTTGAGGGCAGCGCGCCAGGGGATCTTGGCCAGCAATCCATTGAGTAGCTTGAAGTCTGCTTTTCTAAAGTTCAGTGTCCTGGTCCTGCTCTTTGCCAGGCCACATCGCTTGAGATCACAAACTCAACCAGGGCGTGGTCGCTGGAGCCCAGGCAGCCTCCAACCTTGACGCCTTTGATGATCTCCTCGGTGTTGGTGAGCAGCAGGTCCAGCAACACTTCACCTCTGGTCGGTCTGTCCAATACCTGAACCAGAAAGCTATCATCAATGGATTCCAAGAGCCTTCTGGAGCTCTTGCAGCTCGCCGTGTGGTTTTCCCAGCAGATGTCCAGATGGTTGAAGTCCCCCACCAGGACAAGAGCCCGTGATTCTATGATTCTAATGGATGTATAGTTGGAGCAATGTTAGCCAGTTCCTGAGGATGTTCAAACAATATTTGCAAGTTGTTTTGACACTAAACATAAATATCTGTGATTGCTACCAGTGCCAGAGAAGATCCTAATCCAAAACACATGCCGCTCACCACTGTGTGAATTGCAGTAGAGAATCAAAACACATTTTGCTAGAGATGACATGTATCATGTAAAAAACATCTGGAAACACAAAGGCGGATATGTGCAGTAAAGTGGAAAGTACCAGAGGATCTGGGTCTAGTTCTTACTCTCCTGCCAATATTTGACAAGCCATTTAATTCTTTTGGCCAAAATTCAAGAAATTATCTCTGAGCTTTTAACTTCTATTTAGAACACTAAATTCTTATTGATTTCCTATTGACTGCTCTAAAACAAGCAAAGAAAAAGGTATATGCACAGTACAGCTGAAACAAAAGTTGTTCTCCTTGTATAGCTGTAAATTTTTCCATATTTCTCAGGAAACAAAAATTCTTTATCTTATTTCTGATGGAATTGTGGAAGAAGTGGATCTTACAAGCAGATCCAAATGAATAGTAAATAATAACTCGGTGAATAATCTGGGGAAATATCATTTAAAAATATATAAAAATCAATGTCTCAGTGTCTGTATTTATCTTAACAAATTAGAAGAACAATAAGAAATATACTATATTTATTGAAAGAGAATTTCATTCAATTATAATTATTTTTGTATTTTGGTTTCTTCGGAGTTTGTTTAATGGGTCACTTTGGAATTATCATTAGTTGTTTTTTTTAAAAGACAAAAATACATAGCAAATATTCTCTCTTTTTGAGCAAAATAAAGTCTGTCTTAGACTAACTATTCAAAACCTTCATTTTAACTCAACCTAGATACATAAATCTGATTTCTGTGAGATATAAATTATTCTGAAGTCATTTGGCTCCTGTGGAGTTCAAGGGTTTTACTGTTATTCCACAATTTGTTTGGAAAAAAAATAAAGTACTTGATAATGGCTAATGCAACATTTATACAGAAAAACATATTAAAATTTTTAAGCTGTAGTAAATAATAGTTGTTCAAGAGACCTGTTATGGCAGCTGATGTTAAAAAAGTTAAAATATTAAAAATAAATAAAAAATAAAGACTTGATCTAGCTGTTTTCTTCCTCTCACCTACATTTTTTGTTTGCAGGGCTGGAAAAAGTAGTATAAGAATAAATAAGTTAATTAGATCACATTATGTGATCTTCTACAAATGAAAGTAATTATATTCTGATTACCCTTGGATGTGTAAATTTGTGTCAGCTAAGATATATCCACTAGGAAACCATCTTGTCTTTTTTCAGAGGCATCATGGATAACTCAGCTGTTCTCCTAAGACTTTGACCCAGTTGTTATTCACCCACAAGTTTCTTTATTTTTACCTAGGAAGCCTTCCCTGATATAAAATTGTCAACCAAGAAGTTTTGCTGTACTTCTGCTGACTGGATTTAAGCCCAGTTTAGGTTCTCATGGCCCAAATACAAGTTATCACCACATTTACTTTTACATATGTTGCATAAAGTTCCTTTTATTCTCTACACTTTTAATCGAAGAAAGACATATTATTATGCTAACCACAGTTAGACTCCTAATTTGCCTCTTCATTCCATTATTTTTCTGAAGAGCATGTAGTTGCTGTTCATCAAAGCTAGCACAGTGCTGGACTGTCTCTGAGCTCACTTGGGAAGGCAAAGGTGCAGCAATGTAACCCAGCATTTGAGTCCCTGGCTCAGGGCTATAATTAACTTCATGACCCTTTCAATTTTTTTAATTTTGCCAGTATCATTTCACAATTCCAGAGACATTAAAAGGGGTGTAAATAGATTTCAAGCCAACACAAATCTTGAAAAAGGAAAAATTATATTGTTTTGTTCTTGCACAGCAGCGGAGAGGATAATTAAATTTAATCATGGCAGTTTCTGTTTTCATTATTTTTCTTATTTACAAACCAAATGGGAGAGAAGAGGAAAATGGGAGAATCAGCTTAAGAAATAAGCCATCTTCTAAGAGCACAAGCTTGTAGTGCAACTGGCTCTAAATGTCTAAGCAGTATTTCTTTTACAAATTGCATTGTAAGAGCTATGCTAGAAGGTGCTGGTGGAGGGTAGTCTAACATAAAAATCTAGGAAATACTATAAAAAGTATCTGCATGATCTGGAGGTTCCCCAGATATTTTTTGGCTTGTAGTTCTAAAGCAGAAGCCATGCTATATAGAAATGCAAGATTCCTGAGCTTACAAGACCTTACCTGACCAACCCTGTCATGGCTCTCCTTCCATGGGCTGGGATGAACCTTTGGCCAGGACTCCTACAGAACTTGTGTCAGTCAGAAAGACTGAATAGCAGTGGAACACTGGGCAGATGAATTTCCATAAGCAAACATATATGTGTATGTCTATGTCTCCCATCATACGCCCCAGATAAAGAAATTCTAGACATATTAGTTTTTTTTCTCTTTTAGTGATTGTTCCCATTAATATTTTATCACATTGCTATCCTTCTAAATTCACATAAATGTCTTCATCCCTGTGGAGTTGCTGTAAGTTATTTTGAATACTCTGTGGTACAGAATCATTGATTTTACAATTTTGTCACCTTTTATTCTAGCTGAGTAGTTCACGCAATGAATCCTCTTTTGAATCACCATCTGCATTCATTACTATTTCACATTATATTTCCCCTGTCTATTTCATAGATAGCCTAGAAAATATTCAGCACATCTTTCTCTATATAAAATATAAATTAAAAATCTATTTATGATGAATATCTGGAGAAGCAATTCAGCTCTTGACAACCTAAAAAATGCTTGCCTTTGTGGATTTTTTATGTGATGATTTGCCCTGAACATACAGAAAGACAATGTCAGAGGCAAGAACAAAGTTGACATCTGTAACATTATAGTCCTCAGGCCATCAGGGTATCGCACCTCTCTGAGAACACTTTGCACATACCATGAACACTCTTAATGAAAAAGATATAGCCTCCTTAAGTGCAGCTCATCTCAACACAGTGTAACATATGTTCATTCATACACTATTTCAACCATGATATGCAGTTTTCTGCTAGAAGGATAGAGAAAAATAAATTTATTTAGTTAGGAAGTCTAAATCACTATATATATTACTGTTACTATTATATATTATTTTTCAATTTCCTACATCGTAACCAGAGAGAACTGACAAAGTAGGTCACAGAATATTTCATATAAAACACTATTATTCTGCACTTTTTTCAAATGTTCCAACATTGGAATCATTAATAAAAACATCTGGAGTATGCTTTTTAAAGATAAAGTCTCAGGAGACCTTAGAAGTGAATGCACTACTGCTTACTACAAATCTCCAGGCCTTACCTCTGGTGATTATTTTAAAATACCCCAGAGTCTTTATAGATTTGTCCAATTACAGACAAAATACTATCATTGATAATCTGCTGTAAAAATGGCTCTTCCATCCTCATTTCTCACAAAACGAAAATAAAAATAAAGTGCCTGCGTATGAATTTGAGTTCTTCAGGAAGAAATAAAGTCAGAAGTGGATTAGTAGCCTTATGTGCTGACTTAACAAATTACCATTCTGTTGCCTTAAGTATGTTGAAATCTATATTGCTCTTATAGATTAGTACAGTAACAGTCAAGCATGGATGCACCAACTTTAGCTGATTCGGGTCATAGATATTCTGTGCCACTATCTGTAAATCAGACATCTTGGTCTGCTCTCTGCAGAGAGAAGCTAGGGCAATGGCACTCCTCTCTCAGGCAATTTAGGAGCCTGAGATACCTATGACAGATAACAAGCATGAATTTAGTTTTATGTAATGTATTCTGACACAGCAGACCATAAAGCACAGATATCTGAACTACACAAAATGGAACAAATAGATAATCTAGCACCAAGTTGGCCCAGTGATTTCTGATGGACTTGAAAAAATTAGGTGATACTGGAAGGATTGAAAGCACTTAACTTCATCTGTGCCAATATGCTTTAAAAACCTGTAGATGCTCATTCTATTGCAGGTAAAGTAGAATATTATTCAATATAATTCTTGTTCTACTAACCTTAGCACTTTATGGCCAATATGCAAGAATCCCATTATGCTGTTTGTTCTGCTTACCTTCAACGACTGAACTACTTGTTGACATCATTATCAGTAACATAAGGAATAATTTGGTTGCCTAAAGAAAAGTTTAGTGCCATCTCAAATGTCCTTGAGCATCCTGAGGTGCCTGGGATGGATGGGGATTTAGAAAAGCTTCAAGATGGTAACTAGTACGTATTGGAGATAGCAACAGTATTTCAATGGGGTTAATGTAGTTGTAGCAGCTTAAGATAAAATACAGAGATTTTACTGTGGGTGTGCAGAATGTATACCTGGAGCTTTCAGGAGTGCAAGAATGCTTTATTCCCTTTTCTTTCAGACAGTCCTCCCTTCTGATGTCATTTACTTTCCTTACTTTCCTGGTGACCAATATTTTTGCTCTGCATCTTTCATAGGAACCTCAGACCATTGTCTTCTCCCTGTAAACATTCATTTTTATTCTTAGTTCCTGCTAACTACTCACAATTAACCTTCTGCAAAGACACTGAATTTCTTTAGATGCTCCTTGTCATAACACGGAACCAAGGAGAGGGAAGTGATGGGGCTCATTGGAACACTGGAAGAGGTTTCTGGACTGCAAGATTGATATTTTTTTTCTTCTATGTTTTGATACTGCAAGACATTTTTTTTTCTTGCTTCTGTTGAAGATGCAAACCTGATCAAATAGATAAAAGTAAGGATTGTTTCCATTATGAGAGATTTCCATTCTCAGTCTTTCCTCCAATAAGAGAAGAAATGTGAAATCAGAAATGTATAGACTGTCCAAATTAGGGCAGCAGATCTTGGTTGACCTAAGTCAATCAAAAGAAGCAGGTAAAGAGAGAACTCTGCACTGAACAGCTCACTTACTGTATCTATATTTGGATGCATGAGAACATTAATATACATTACATTTGGAGCTGAGACATTGTGGGATGGCAAGCTCATTCAATCATCAGACAGAGTGTGACCTGCAAGCAGCCTTCATCTCTGTGTTTTGCAATAAGATATCACTGATGAGACTTAGCTGCCTCACTTTTGTTTGAAGAAGGTTTCCATTTGGCAGGCACAAGGAACCTCATTAGTCTTCAAGGTCAGGACAAGATACCCAGCTTGACTTTGTTTGGTAAGGCAAGAGTTAAAAAAAATTACATTTTTTTTGTGTGTACTCAGCAATATCTAAATACTTTTAAGGATCTAGCCCTGGTTACCTGTTTATAAAGCAGAAAGAAGGGCCTTCTCATGTTACAACATTTTTAGATTTTTAGGGCTGTTCTTGTCGTATGTACAAACATTTTTAACTCTTGCCTTACCAATATATGTACTTGGAGTAACTATACAACTGTACAAGTGTGCATGTAGATTAAACACATACATTTCATTTTTATGCATTTTGGTATCTCCTACACATATTATACATGTATGTATGTATATATGCACAGGAAAGTACATTTTATGATAGGAAAAGAATTCTATGATTTTATAAGTCTATCTTTTCACTCTGCTAAGGTAAGTAGAGTAGTTCGCATGAGGGAAAAAATATAAATGTGATTTAATTCAGGAGACCCATCTGGTTGCATAGGTAGAACAAAGCTGTGCTAAAAAATATGAACATAATTAAAACAAAAATGAAACAAGAAAAGCCATTCAGTAGAAAAACTACAAGAGTCGAAACAAACAGTATTTTTAACAAATGGGAAGAAGATCAATAGTGCTCCTATAGCTTCTGCATAAACACTTCCCATAAGTTAAGTCACCTATTAAAATATTTTTACATGTCTTGTTAGGTAACTAGGTGTGTTAATTTTTCTCCTTAGAAAACTCAGAACTACACATTTGGGCCAGTACTTTTAAAGAGTAAAACAGTAGCAATGCAGCTAGACAACTTCTAAAGCACGTAAGGGTACAATCTTGTTGAAAGAGATTGGAGCAATTATTCATTAAGTAGCTGGATTTGAAATAACCTTTTATTATAACTTTAAATATTTACTTAGCACCTAAATGCTAGTAGCAATATGTTCACAAAAATCACATAACAAAAACCTAAGGAGTATCTAGATGTTAATATGCTCAATAAATATACTAAAGCCCTTTTTATTGACATTCCCAACTACATTAAAGGTGATCCTTTGTTCTAGGTTTATTAATAGCAAAAAAAAATCCAGCTCAAACATCTTCATTGTGACCTTTAATGCGGCCTCAGGTAAAAGACCTATATCCAGATCCCCAGAGATTTAAGTTATTTTTTATCTTGATTTCATTTAGATTCATTTAGACTGAAAACAATATTAATCCTATATTTTGTACTTTTTGGATGATCTGTATGTGCTTCACTTTCCCCTCTGAATAAAGAGTGGAAAAAGTCATGTCCAGGGAGACTTGAAGAGGATTTCTGTGCTAAAATATTGTGGATCTATCCAGGATTGGTAATGGTATTTCTTTATATTTTATGCACTTGGGAAAGATATGGTGATTTAGAGAAAATAAACCATTACGTTAGATGTTGTCAAGCCTCCATGTGAGTCAATAATCTGCATTTATCATCCAAGTACATAGAATGTTAGAATCATAGAATTATTTGAGTTGGAAGGGACCTTTAAAGGCCATCTAGTTCAATTCCACTGCAATGAACAGGGGCACCTACAGTTCCATCAGATGCTCAGAACCTCATCCAGCCTGACCTTGGGTGATCTTGGGTGAGGGTGAGGGATGGGGCATCCACCACCTCCCTGGGCAACCTGTTCACCACCCATACTTTAAACATCTTCCTTATATCCAGTCTAATTCTCCCCTCTTCTAGTTTGAAACCATTTCCCCTTGTCCTGTCACAACAGACTAAAGAGTCTGTCCCCTTCCTTGTAGCAATCTTTAGATACTGAAAGGCTGCTATCAGGTCTCCCTGGATCCTTCTCTTCTGGCTAAACAGCCCCAGCTCTCTCAGCACATCCTCATAGGGGAGATGTTCTCACAATACAGAGTTGGGATGTCTAAACTATAAGTTTTTAATATAATTTTTCCATTAATCATTATGAGGCACATTGTGTACATGTGCTTATTAGAAAATGAATATGAGATCAAGCACTGTCACACAGTTTTTCTTACTATGTGAATGTTAGCTCCTTTCCTGGCATGCTTTTGGGTTATTTGAGCCAGCAGTTCCTTAAACAAAGCCCAGTTAAATGTAGGAATTATTCTGTATGTGTAGTCTGTTTGAGGAATCCATATTGCCTATGGTAGAGTGATTTATACAAACCATGGCATGCTGCTTAATTTCAGCAACAGAATAGTCTCTGTCCTCTTTTACTTACTAATTCAAATGCTTTCTGTTGGAACCTTCCATTATGCTTTCTGTTGGAACCTTCAATTTCTATTTCAATATAGAAAAGCTAATAATCCACAGTTTTCTGTTTTCTTAATTTACAAAAATCTAGAGCATTCTGAAATGTAGAGAACTGAATTATGAACTGAAATGTAGTAAGATTACAGTTTCTACTTGGATATAAAGCAATGAAAGATTGATAACCCTATGAATCATTAGGTATATAAAATACCTAATGGCTTGCTCCAAAAGTAACAGCTCCTATTTATTTCTGTGGAAAATACAACAGCTACAAAGACCACAATACACTACTTGATGGAGAAAATTTGCAGCTACAAAACACCGTTTTTCATCACAGTCACCACCATTAGCTGTACATTTTTACCAGTGATGAGCAAGTACTGCATGCCACGCTTATTAAAACTGCATGGCTGTCTGGAACACAGATTGTCTTTCATGTCACTGTGACCACTGTTGAAATAAACCACCCACTGTACATGTGTGCCTCACTGTACATGTGTGTACATCTGCTGTTTGGCCTCCATAAGTGTTGAGGCATGTCAATGGTTTCCAATTTTTCTTCATGGAGTTATTCAGTGATAGATTCTTCCACGTCAGATATTATTTTTTTCAGACTGCCTCTCTGCTTTTCTCTATCCTATAGCAACAAAATGTAAAGGAGTATTGGTGGGAAGGTTCAACCTCTACTGTCACACTACCAGCATCTGCCACTAACATAATAAAATAGGAGACTAGTTTTGGAGCAGACCTTTTATGTTTAAGACTTTAATAATTGTAGTGGCATTTTTATTGAAGTGGTTTCTATCCACTGCAGTTTTTTAGTTCCATTTTGTACAATTAACAAATGTACATGTACAGTAGCATGGTTAGGATGGTATTTTATAGGTTTATAGTTAGAAAGAATATCATGATGGAAAGGGACAATCAAAAATGAAATGCTCAACCATGTCGTAGGCTTACAGTAGAAAACTCTGAAAGGAGTGATCTCCAGAAAAAGGTCCTTCCCCAATGGCAGTCAGCCCTTAAATGGGGTCTAGGAGAGGTGCAGCCAGGCTCCATGCCTTCTGGTCACACAGGTGAATTGCCTTCACCTGTGCTCCCATGGCTGACTCAGTCCTTGCCTCAGGTGATCAATCAGTGGTTCAGGTCATGACTTAACAGGTCCCATACACATTTCTGTTACTTCTGTTTCAGAGAAGGGAGGTCACATATTCCCAAAATCACAGAAACATTCGTTCTTTGCTGTCCCTATAGGTTAACCAATCCAATTTTCCGCTTAGCCTGTAATAACAGCAGTGCCAGACTAGGCCAGGCATGCTTCTCAGACTGCACTGCCCAGGTACCTCACTGATCCTCAACTTGAATAGCTGACTCGTATCCTTGGAGTGACCTTGGACCTACCTTATGAGCACAGATTTGGTTGATTATCACTGGAATGTGAGATAACCTTATTTACCATCTCGTACCACCCAGCTTTCTAGAGTAGAGCTTTCTAGTCTTTGTTCCCATCACTTTCACTCCTAGTTCCACTTCACTTGCAAGAAAGCCCACATTTGCATATGTTGGCATTTGTAGTTACTTCACGTGCAATCTTTATAGCATGTTTTGATGCTGTAGTGCTTCCTTACCGTGATTTCTTTTGCTTGTTCTCTACACTGAATCTTCCAAGGTTCTTGCTATGTTATTAAGCATATGGTATTAGTGCTTAGAACCTCCATTCAAAGCACAGTTCAAATTCAGTGGAGGAGGTAACTTCATACCAGAGAAGTCCATCATGGAAAAGAGACAAAAGGTATAAAAAGACAGCACCTACAGACAGAAAAATTCTGAGGCTGTGCAGAATTTCAGTAACACTTTGTGAAGTCCTAAGGCTGCAAGGCACATTTACTTCCTTGTCTGCTGAATAACAGCACCTCAATTCACCTATAGAAATGAATTTGCCTTAGTGAAGGATTTAAAAACATTTACCTTTATGTTGCAAGATATTTAGCAACGTAACACACTTCATCAGCAATAAGATTTCTTCAGTCCTTATTTAAAACTTTTGTCTTTCGGAATCATGCCTGGTAGTTTTAAGTATTGCAATTATCTTTTATTTAAGTCACATCTTTTTTCTTCAGTGTTAGTCACTAACACTCAT
Source organism: Lagopus leucura (assembly GCF_019238085.1). NCBI lineage: Eukaryota > Metazoa > Chordata > Aves > Galliformes > Phasianidae > Lagopus > Lagopus leucura. The sequence goes on along the minus strand of NW_024962252.1, from coordinate 1,647,471 downwards.
TTTCAGTGCTATTCATTTTTTCCCAGCAGCATTTTATCAAGCAGGTATGATTAATAGTCATGTTTTCATAACTATTTTTTTCTTAAAAAAAAAAAAAAAAAAGATTGCTGGCAGGCCTAGATAAACTCGTCCTTTTGACACATGGCTCAGGGCATGTCTTTAATGCATTTTCACTGATATTAAAAATATTTACAGTAGGCATGTTTTCAAAACTTCTTACACTTGATTTATGTTAAGCCACTCCTTAACAGCAAGCACCAGTGCTAGCTGCTACAAATCTAATGACTTCTACAGTGAGAACTGAGAAAGTAGGTAAAAGACAAGGAAGAAGGACAGAGATTTAAGAAAGGAGATATAGAAGGAGATACAAGTGCTTTGTATCAATCTTGCAGACTACCTATTATCGTCAGTTTCCTGTGAGACTGCATTTTCCAATGAGACTGCATTGCATTATTGCCCCTTAACCTACTTCCAGGTCTTACTGAGCCTAAATACTAACCTGCCTATGCACGTTGTCAGGTAGATCTATCAAGTGCTGGAAATGCTTTCAAAAGAAGGATAATTTAAGCTCAAATACTGGAAATCAAGCACCAATTTCAGGCTCTGTTTTACAAAACTCTCCAAAATCTAATTCCATAAATGGACATAGATACTAGTTTTATAATGGAATTTCAGCCTTTTGTTGTTATTTTATTGTTTCCTATTACCTGTTTGAAACATGGGAAAATACATTGTCTAAAAAATGAATGTTAAAGTTTGTAAATGGGAATTCACACACTAGTACATTCATACACAGTACTACACTTTGTATAGTATGACTGCTCTTTAAGTCCCCAAGCTTGCATGTAAAATTCCCTGGAGATCTATGATTTTGTTATCAACAACACTGGGACCAGCTGTTACGTGATACAAACCAACATAGGAAAGCAGCTTACTTCTTATGTTGTTCAAATAGCATGTGTAACTAAGTACAAAACATACTTGTCAGTGATGGAAAAATGGTGTTAGTCCGGTTCCTCAGTCCCGAAATACATATAGCCTTCAAAGTAATACAATGCAAAGGTTATGAATTGGCATCCCATCTTTTTCAGAGAGAACGAATGCTAGCAACTGGGTCACTCATTTTTATTCTACGCACCCTCAGCAATTTGTTGACTAGTTTCTAAATTTGAATGAGAATTGAGCCTGGCTAAAGATTTTAACTGTTTTGTAAAAAATAACTACTTGTAAAAACATTACACATATTAAAAAACATCCAACAATATAACACCTAAATGATTTTTATAGAAAGATGACAATAAAAATGCTATTTAATTTTTCATTAAATATTTATTTTTAAGGACTGTTTTCACATTACATAGTTTCCAACTGAGACTTCTATTATTAAGAAATTTGTTTTAACAGAACTTATTGCTTTCCTGTCCTAGTTTTTTTTTGTTTGTTTGTTTTGTTTTGTTTTGTTTTTTGATCAATCCTGCAGGTTTTCAAAATATCTTTAACACCAAAAGAAGTTACAAAGTAGTGAACAGAAATGTAAAGTGATGCAACTTTGTTCCACAGAAGTTTAGCTATACACATAAGGAAAAAAAAAAAAAAAAAAGGATGCAGAAAATTTTTGGATAAAAGTTTGAAGTTATTCATCACATCATCTCATGAAAAAATGAAAAATGAGACGACTCCAGTACAGTTGGGAAAAATTCTGATCATGATATTTCATTCCAAGAATACTGATGTTTTTAATCATATCTCAATTTATTTTGAATTGAACAAACAAAAAAAAGGATACTTAAGACTGTTTTTTCTTCTGTCACACCGAAGACTATTACACAATAAAAAATTAAAATGTTCCTGTGCTTATTTTTTTTGTCAATCACTGCAGTAAGATAACTATTGAAGACAGTAAGACTGACAATACAGACTTGTTAGGGAGAACTGAATTCTCTCATCAACTGGCCTATGTTGACCATTAAAGGAGCATATTCTCTTTTTGTCCTTCACTTTATATGCATTCTGACTGCATATTTTGTAAAAGAAAATTTCTCCAAATGCCCTACTTTGTATAAATCTATGGCTGGTGTTAGATTAAACAGCCTCTGCCAGTTACGGTGTAAAATTACTAATTAGTACATTCTTACTTGCTTTGATTAGTGCATATGAGCAACAGTGAAATCTAACACCCCGGCAATTCAAGGATGTGACAAATTGCCTGTAAAGAATCAAAAGTCTAAACCTTATGAAGAGGATCAAAAAAAAAATGCTAATTTTAAATACTTAATGGTAAAAAATAAAGAGAAAGAATTCATGGAGACCCATACTGAATTGAATAACTTCATTTTTAATCTGCAGAAATTAACTCATAGTCCAATAACACTCTTCATATACTGAAGTGGTATAAGTTTGACACAGTGAAAAAGCTTCCAGTCAGCCAAAGGTCAATCCTCTTCCTTTTTGTGCAAACACAGAACAAAAACAAATCTGCCTGACCTAGGTCACATCTTCTTGATTTAATCCTCAAGAGCTCTGCAGTTGTTTTGATGTCATCTTTAGAGACCATAGATTTCAATGGGCACATCAGGGACAGCTGGGCTGATTGGTGCTCCCACTGTGAGCTTGGAGGAGCACTGGGAAATGCCACACAGAGATAGCCATGTGTTTGTGATCTGGTTTAAATCCAGAATTGGTATAATGTAGCATGAAGCCTGATCCATGCTGTAGACCAGAAATTTGTATTTCCATACAAAATCCAGAGACTCATCATGACTTTCAGGTAACATTTAGCTGCATTCTGCACAGGTTCAGTGCTAGAAAATTGAAGAAAAATAACGTGGTTTCTGAGAAATGATCCTTCAGATATTTGTAAAGGGATAGGGACTTTCCACAGAGTACTTCTAGTTGCATTAGGGCAGAAGAATCCTTTACAAAGGAAATTAACTGACCAGATGCAAAACACCATGCAGGATTATAGTATTATTATATTATCTTCCATGAAAGTGGTTTACACATGCCACTTTGGTATGCAGTTCTGTAATGTCTCTGAGCATCTGCTGTGCACATCAAGCCTGTTAATCATTTTTGTTCTGAAACCTGCCAGAAATTAAGGTGAAGATCCTTTTAGAATGACCCATTTGTGTACCTAAAAGACAATGAAAAATGTTTTCTATCAATGGAGAATAGATGGCAGAAGACAGAATTTTTAAGAATTGATTTGTTTTATTCAGGTTGAGTGATGTTTGTGCTTTGTTTTTAGGGCATGCCAGGGATTCAGTGTGTTATGTTCTGGTTGTTGGGAGGTGCTGGGAGACTGTTTTTCTCCAGACATGTATTCGCTTTTATCTACTGCTTTGATGAATAAGTTAAGCAACATATTTTGAAATTACTGCCAAGCAATGAAATTTTGGTATCACTGAAAGTACGAAGGACTGAGGCTTTATAAAATGGAAATTATGATTATTTTAATTAGTTATTACACACAAACTAAAAAAAAGGTCATTAAGCTATTTAATATATAGGATGCTTCTTGTTTTCCTCATTTGTAATCATTTAATGAACAAATATTGCTTTCTTTCACTATGTTCTATTCTACATTCTGTAGGATTTCTTTATTTTAAAAACTTTATGATATTTAACATTGTCTTAATCTAACTATCTCTAATATTTGAGACGCTACTTTTATTAATGAGTAATACTGTTTTATTGTTTTTTGCTTTTCAGGTGACAGCATGGGCATTTCCAGCAAAAATATTCAAAACTATGACTCTTCCCTTGTACGCTTAATGTCAGTAAAATAGGATAACTAAAAAATTTATGAAGAATAAGTGCAGAAAAACAGGGTGAATATTATAAAAATGAGTTTAATAAAAAACTGAAATAAGTATTTGTTGAATATATTTTCAATCTCTCTTATTTTTCATCGAAAATATTAGATGACTTTAGTTAACACACAATATAATATATTCATGAAGTGGAAAAGCTTGACTATTGAAGTACACTACCTCTGCAAGTATAGAACATTTATTTTCCTAACTACTGAAAACACCTCCCAATATATATTTTATTGCAGTCTGGTTTCTGTTGCCAGTGTATGTAAGGTGATACTTTCTCAGTTAATTCATTTCCTGTTTGCACAATGAAGTTACCAGTTTTACCACCTGAAATGCTCTTGCAGGCAGGCAGCAACTCAATTAACAAGAATAATAAAGTTAGTTGGTCATCTTTCAGTGAGCACAGGCCATTCAAATGACCTACAGCCAACCAGCTGCCTATTAAAGAGCTATCTTAGCAATCTTCTGAACACTGATCGCTTCAAGGCAAACATAAACTTATTTGCTAATTGCTTACCAGAAAGAAAAAAATAGTCAGACAACATACTTTCTTTTTAATACATGGCAAGAAAACTCTTTAAGAAATACGTAGACATCAGAATGTGCATTATTCACCTTTACCTACAAAATGAAAGACTTCTTACGTGTATGAATGAACATATATTTTCTCTCTGAAAAGAAAAACTGTTTGCCATAATTCTATTGTCTCTCAAATAATACAGATTGCCTCTAGCCATCCTGTTGCTCCTTGATGGTTGAATAGACTACAGGCAGCCATGTAATATTTGGCTTTTTCAGCAGGTAGTATTTTAGCTAATATTTAAGTACGGTGAAGTTTGCCAATCTTGTCTCTGCTTGGAATATAAAATGTCATTAGGACACAAATGGTCATCTACTCACAAAGCAAATGACCAGTTTATGACTAGTCTCATTTCACTCTGGATGTCAGCAAGGAACTGACTCTGCTGATCTGAGCTATATACCTGGTCAATGGTGACTTTCATGAGTGATAGTGAACATATAAAGCCACAGTCAACATGATATTTCTAACTGCAGTGTTTGATTACTATATGCTTCTGAAATACTTTTCTTTCTGAAAGTTCACCTTTTGCCTAGAAGTTCACTGGGCTGATGTATCTGGACCTCAGTGAGAAAAAGCATTCAGTTTAATTTCTTTTGACTTTACAAGTCATATCCTAGGCTTTTATCAGATATGCCTGGTACATTTTGCAGACAACTGCTCTGTTTTCTTGTGACAACATTTACGGACTGCTCAGACTGGAGATCCTTTTGAAGTTCTTCACCTGTGAAGTGCTTAACACTTTCTTCAAGGATGCATTCATTCTGCAGGTTCTGTAACTATTCCTGAAAACCTTTATTTGCTACTTGAGAGCAGCCCTGTAGAGAAAGATCTGGGCCTCGAAAAAGTGAATATGAGCAGGCAGTGTGTTTCATAACTCAATTCTAACCTGGCCAGTGCCAAAAGAAGCATGACTACAGGTCAAGGGAGGTGATTGTCACCCTCTATTACACTTTTGTGACAACCCAGCTGCAGCACTGGATTCAGTTTCGGGACCCCCAACATAGGGAGTACATTGACCAGTTGGAGTGAGTCAAAGGAATGCTATTAGGATGATCAGAAGGATGGAGTACCCCTCCCAGGAAGTGATCTGGGGTTGCTCTGTCTAGAGAACAAAGGGCTCTGGGAACACCCTATCACAACTTTCCAGTAGCCAAAGGGGGCCTGAAAGAAAGATGAAGAGAGACTCTTTATCAAGGAGTGTAGTGATAGAACAAGGGTAATGATTTTAAACTGAAAGAGAGCAGATTTCAATAACTCATTAGAAACTCTTTACTATGAACATGGTGGATGTCTTATCCTTGGAACTGTTCTAAGCCAGGTATGATGAGGTGCTGGGCAACCTGATCTACTGGGTGACAACCCTGCCCAGGGCAGAAGAGTTGAAACTAGATGGCCTTTCAGTCTCTTCCAACCCAAACCATCCTGTGTGATTCAGTAATTCTCAGCTATCCCTCGAAATATGAACTTTTAGTATATTATGAATAATAATTGCAGGTGTTGATTTTCCAGCCTCCTAAACACAGTCTGTTTTTGATTAGAGTTCTCTAAGGCAACTGTAGTATTTCTTCAGATAATATTACTTCAGGATGTTCAAACAATGCAGTAGGCTTCCTAAAGATGTGGTTGGTACCCCATGCCTGTTAGTGTTCAATTTGCATTTGGATAATGCCCTTTATAACATGCTTTAACTTTTGGTTACCCTGAAGCAATTAGGAAGTGGACGTCTTTGGTGTAGGTGCTTTCCAACTGAACTATTCTATTCTATTCTATTCTATTCTATTCTATTCTATTCTAGATATTTTCTAGTAGAATTTGTTCAGTCAGAAGTAGTTTCTGATAAAGGAGAAATGATAGCCAGATACTTGGATTCCCTTAGCATATATAGTACATGTCTAGAGAATAAAATTATCATTCCATCGTAAATTAAATGCTTACATGTGGATCATTGCTAGATGTCCATTATTAAGTAAATTTATGGAGAATAGCTAAGATGCAGATGTTTCTACTCCAGGTAGCTGAAGTTAGTTCAGGTGTATACCAGCCCTTTTTTAACTCATCCATTTCTGCAGTATGACACTTCGCTCTATGACAGAGTAGCACGTGTCTCATTTGTTCCTTTCTTCTTTGGCCCCATATAGCTGCAGAACATTTGGAGATGTACTTTGGGCTTCAAAGAATCCTTCATTCTAACCTGTTCCATATTACTTGCCCATTAAATATCCTTCCATTAACAGTCCAAATGTAAAGTGTGCTAACACTAACATGCTAACTCTGGAATCAACAATGGCAAGACGAAATATGAACATTGATGGTATCTAGAAAAATACATATGCAGACTGCAAGATAGACTCTCAACATTAACATAGCATGCTTTTGCCAAGGGAACTAAAGCAGTTTTGGATTAATCCTGAAATGAGACACTATAATTGCACAATTGTACAAGTGCTCAATATTGAAAAGTAGAGCCTCACATATGATGATGCTCATGCATAAGATGAAAGTAGAATGCTGAGAATGATTATTTTGGCCAAGTGCCCCCTCTGTGGAAAAGGGCTGTACAATATAGTTGTGAAAATAATGCAAAGATAATCATGATTAAACATAAGTCCCATTAAATATCTACATGAATTATAGGCATTTTGAATTTCTCACCCCATTTAAAAAAAGAAAACAAACAAACAAACAAACAAAAAAAAAACACCAAAGATTTGGAAAAAAAAAAATCTCCTCCCCATAGTGTTTGATAGCTATGCAATTTTTCAACACAAAAAAGGAAAAAAGCAAGATACAACAAAAACATGGGTTGAGCTCCTTTGAGAAGGACTGTTTCTATTTCCTTCTACAGAAATAAACAAGTGTTCCCAAATAGAAACATTCAGTTCAAGTTACAATGAAAATCATAAAAAATCCATTTGACATCGTTACCCTATTTACTACTACTTTAACGAAACCATGCTTAACAAATTAATATCCATTTACAGTTGGAATCTTCTGTGTCACTAATATGGTATTTGAAAAATAAAACAGCAGTTTGACTTCAAATTAAATTTATACCACATATTTTACCACAGCTGTGTGGCAAAACTTTGCAACTTTCTTCTGTGAAGTCTATAGATATTGATAACATTTTGTAGCAAATCCATACAACTTCGTGCGTGTTGTTAGACTGCAAAAAATACAATTGAATTAATGTTTCTCTCTTCTTTTAAATCTTTTGGTGATTATCTGTATTTATGCTGATTACAAATTCATTGTAATGCTTTTTCTAGTGCTCTACCAACGACTTGAAAAAACTGCTTTAGTGGCTAGAGGGCACAGTGTTACTGAGACAATATGGGAACAACTCTGAGATTTGCTGTAGGAAGAATTGCTGTAGGAGATGTTATGACAGTTTATCTATAAGACAGTAGAACAACTCATGTCTGAAGAGACCTTCAGGGTTTTGAATCCATGATAGTATCAAAGTGAGGTCCTAAAATACTCTCTACAGTACAAACATATTCGTTGCTGTATTTTTGAAATTGCAGCACAACAAGCAAGCATTTTGTCTCCAGAAATGGTGCCAGTTGGGCAGAAATGGAAACATAAATTCTCAGACTTTTTTCCTTCTGCATTTTTGCAAGTCTTAAACACAGAAAAGAGCAGAGGCCCTTCCTTATAATGCTGCCTTTTGGTTCTTTCTGTTCATTGTTTTTCCAAAAACATTTATTGGGCAGAAACAGGAAGATAGAAATGGAATTATACAGTATTTATGGAAAGAATTTAATGGTTACCTATAGGACCAGTTAAACATAGAATGTCTGTTCTGCTTCAGCTGATATCACAATATGCTTTTCATCAGTAGCACTGACTTTTAAACCAAACAATATGTGTTCCTTATCATTTTTTATCAAATTAATATATATTTTTTTAATTTATTGACAAGAGTTTAAACAACTTCAAGGCATTAAATGAAACAACAACAACAAAAAAAGACATTTTTCATTTCTCTTTATCTGTGTTTTAACTTCTAGCAAATAGAGAATGCTAGGAATTTTATGAAGCCTACTTCAGTGCATAGTGTAAGCCAGTTTTGACCAATTTCTGACAAAGTGCATTTTCAGGACATGCTGTATTTTTGCTCTTGCCTTCTGTTCTATCACTTCATAGCAACAGTCTGATTTTATAAAGCCGTACTGAGGCATTTGGCTGACTGCTTAAATGAGCTGCTCTGCTATTTAAATGAATCTTCATCAGCTCTCTTAAGGATTTTCAGATATTTTCCAGAAGAAAAATGCCTCCTAGCACTTCAAATGCTCTTGATGTTCTATTGGTTTTCCTTTGTGCTTTTCCTCAACTTTTTTTCTTTATCCACTCACTTGCTGTTGGTGTAATTCTTTTTTAGGACATTCAGAATTGCCAGAATACCACATAAACATAATATTCTTCAATCCTTTTCCTCTTCTTCAAATATTTCTCCTCCTTGTTTTTGATGTTATTCCCTTCAGAAATTGCTTTCAATTGGCTTAGCTTTTCTCTTTTCTCTAAAAATCTTGCCTCAAGCCTTCAACTCATATCATTCAGTGCAGACATATAAATACAAAGAGACAGGCAATTGTATGATGCAGACTTATATAATCTATAATTACTAGAGGAAATATTAATGGTTATAACTCCATGATTTCATGAGCAGGTATATGTACTACAGATTAATTAACTTTTGTTATCACTCCTTTCAGTTTAACACAATTTAATATATATCACAGAATCACACAGAATTATGTAATAGTTAGGTTTGAAGTGTTCTCTTGGAGATCACTTACTTCAAATGTCCAGTTCTAAGCAGGGACAACACTAGGAGGCCGTTCAGATTTGGAATGTTTCCAAGGAAGGAGGTTCCAAAAAGTTCATGGTCAGCCTTTTCCATTATCTGTTCATGATTACAATAAGAAAGATCTTCCTTATTTGAAATTGAATTTCCTGTATTTCAACTTGTTCCCATTCTCCTTGTTCTGTATATTAAATATCACTGAAAAGAGATATCTTCTTTATGCCTTCCCATCAGGTGTTTATAGACATTGAGAAGATCCCTCTGAACCTTCTTTTTTACAGGCTGAATACTTTCTGATCTCTCAGCCGTTTCTTATATGAAAGATGCCTACAATATTTTAATAAATTTCAGGACCTTCAGAGGTTTCAGATTCCTGAAGGCAAATCTTACCAGTAAAGACCGAGGCAAAGAAGTATCTTGGCCTTCTCTTTATTTTTGTTACCAGGTTTTCTGTCCCAGTCAGTAGCAAGACCACATTTCCCCTAGTTTTTCGTTTGTTGCTGGTACACTTACACAAACCTTTCTTATCGCCTTCCATATCCCTTACCACCCTTTGCCCATCCAATCCCCAAAGTGCAGCTATCCAACCAGCCAACTTCTCTCAGTTTTGTAGATTTTTTTCACATGATGCCATATGGTACGGAATATCTCTTTGGCTCCCAGCCAATACCCAACATTTCCCAGCCCCCCACTGGGGGAACAGTATGAGAAACTGAAAAACTGAAACATTCTTGACTATTTACAGGACTGCTCAGCAACAACTAAAACACCAGTATATTGTTAACATTTCTTTCCTCCTAAAGCCAAAATATAGCATCATGCCAGACACTATGAGGAAAATCAGCTCTGTCCCAGATGAAACCAGAACTGATGACAGAATACTTTTAGGTGATTCACTAATATTTTTGTTCTGTTCTGCAATAAACATAGACTAAAGATTAGTAAAGAATTTTATTTATTTTGTATTAAATAAACACACGATTTATCTTGATGTTCCTTTCTCTCCTCTGGAACAGATATAGGCTTTCCTATCTTCTATCTGCATACTCATATGTAGTGGAGTGTGTTATTTCCTCAGAGTTTATCAGGGCCTACATACTATTCATCATGGGCAGTCCAAAAGGACAAACACCAAAGCAGATTGATGTTATGTTGAGCTATTAGGAAACAGTTGTTTCACTGTTTCCTAGTGGCTTAATAGAAAATGACACATATTTTGTCACAGTTTCACAGAATAATTGAATTACAGGATCATAAAATGGTTAGGATTGGGAGAGACCTTAAAGATAATCTAGTTCAAAATATTCTGCCATGGACAAGGACACATCCCACTAGATCAGGTTGCCCAAAGACTCATCCAACCTGGTCTTGAACACCTCCAGGGATGGAGCATTCACAGTTTCTCTGGGCAACATGTTCAAATACATCACTACTCTCATACTAAACAATTTCTTTCTTATAACCATCTTAAGCTACTCTCTTCTAGTTTAAAACCATTATCCATCATCCTATCACTGTACTCCGTAATAGAGCCCCTCTCCATCCTTCTCATAGATCCTGTTTAAGAACTGAAAGTCTTATCTGGAACTTTCTCTTCTCCAGAAGAACGACTCCAACTCTCTCATCCTCTCTTCATTGGAGAAGTGCTCCAGCTCTCTGATCATCCCTATAGTCTTCCTCTTGATCATCTTCAACTGCTCTGTCCTTGTGCTCAAGGCCTCAAAGCTGAATGCAGTACTGCAGGTGAGGCCACAAGGGAGTGGAATAGATGATCACGCACTTTGACCTGCTGGCCACACTTCATGAAGCTCAAGTTACAGCTGTTTTTCTGGGCTGCAAGTACATATTGCTGGCTTATTTTCATGTTTTCAGCCACTCACCCCTCCCTAAGTATTTCTCTGCAGGGTTGCTCACAATCCACTCATTGCTCACCCTGCATCCATGTTTGGGATTGCCCTGACTTGGGTGCAGAATACAAGTAATAAAATACAATTTTAGTTTTTCATAATACACAACAATATTGTATCACCATTACTACTGTTTTTCATATTACTGCTAATGGTAATGCTATCAGCCTGGATTGTTCCATTTGATCCTAGGTAGTTAAATGAAATGTCTAAATTATTTTCTTAGTTCTCTGAGTTATTTTGATTTTTTTTTTCTTTTTTTCTTCTTTTTTTCTTCTTTTTTTTTTTTTTTTTTTTTTTTTTTTGGTAGCTGTATGGTATCTGTAATAATACATTCTATTACAAAGACAATGCTGATATGCTGATCTTATATTCTCTGAATTGTTCTCTGGGAAAGTATGTGCCCCTCCAGTAAAGAATTACACACAGATAGCCTAGAGATCTTTACATCGGCAGGGAAAATTGTAAGAATTTAGGACACAGTGTCTGGGAGATCTTGCTGGACTGACAAGGATGAGCAGTGTGATAGACTTGTTGTCTTTATATATATACTATAATAGTCAGACCCCAAAACCATAAGCTTCAAATTTAAAATTTCTGTTTTTTTCTTTGGTGTATTTTCCTACAGTTTCTGTAAGTTGCAAATTCTATCGGAAACAAATTCCAGACAAAAGAGAAATCAGTACGTTTTTCTTAGGTTATGATGGCATCCTGTTTTTCCTATGCTGTGAAGGCATTTTTTTTCAGAGTGCCTTCTTGAAAGGGACATAGCTCTGATACTTGCAATGTTGATTCCATTTCAGGTATTTCAGTTAGCAGCACATTGTTCCTACTTTTATTCCCTGGGAAGACTTAGCTGGGTATTAATCCTGAAGTTTCTTGTTTAGGGATTCAAAAAGTTAAATATCTGACATCTTAAAAGCATTTGAAATTTTAACCCAAATTCTTCTGGGTATCAGAATTGCATAGCGCTGTGAATTGTTTGGGAATTAAGGCATATATCTCTTGGATGGTGGTTTGTTTGATTTTAAGTGAACTAGAAAAGTAATGTTGATTCTAACTGAAACCGACATGATAATCTACTGGCATGCATTCTTTTGAAAATACTGGCTCTTGGCAGGTACAGTGGTTGACTGCCTATTGAATTTGGCCTCAGGATATCCATCTTAGGCAGGCAGTCTGCAATGAAACCAGACATCAAGTCTGCATTCGATAAACAGAGGAGGCGAGACTGGTCATTCTTTAGTTCAGGACAACGTAATTGCATCCCACAGGACAGCAAAAATTCTGGTTATTCTCCTCTCCCCGTGAGGAATCTAGAGGCTATTCTCCTCTTATTAGTTGTTGTTGGACTTCGTCTGGTACTTTGCCAGGATCCTCTATTGTCTCATCACGTACACTCATGTAAATAGAATGAGATGGGTAATGGCAGAACACAGACACTGGTTTCCTGTAAATAGGGAAAATATATTCCACCAGAAGCCTTATTGAAGTCTACTCCATGCCCAGAGCAACAAATCAGTTTCACTTTCCTTTCTCTTTTCTCCCTTTTTCCTCTTTTGTTTAATTTGATTTTATTTTTTTTTAGTAGAGTGGATCAGTGCTTCTCTATGATGGTTAGTTGGGGAAGAAAACATAGAGCAAGAGCTGTTTCTTCAATGTTTATATCATTTTTTCCCTCCCTTCCCACATCTACTAATCATGTTTTATAGAAATAGGCATCCTGCCACATCAATTGTCTCACTTCCCATATAAAATCATAAAATCATAGAATCATAGAATCACTCAGGTTGGAAAAGATCATCGAGTCCTATCCATATCAAATCCCTAAACAGTTTGATTTACACTGAAGACAATTTAGTTAGTTCCTACAACACGGTGCCGTGCCTTCCACTGGACTGGACACAAAACTATGTATCTTAGTTTGAAACTGGAATGGAGCAGGTCATAAAACAGGATTTTCATTTCATCCTTTGGTGGTTATATTTCAACTAGATCAGTTTCCTGAAATGAATAACAGCACAAACTGTCATATCAAGAAAGAAAGCTAGAGTGACACAGAGAAAAAAAGGTTAGTTTTTACTCTCTGAATAAATTTTGATTTAAATACACATCAAATTACATTTTCTAGTATCTGCAAGCTTCTTTATCTGCCTGTTGTCCTTTCTTCAACAAGATGTCTTCTTAAACAAGACCTATTTTCTGTGGCTGTTTATGTTATGATTCTGGCTTTGATCTTTTGTCCTTCTTAAGGAAAGTTGATGTAAATCTTACATATTCAGGTACATGGAAAGCATATATCTGTGATACATGTAGATACATATGTATGTATTCTTTATCAGTATCTTTAAATCAGGGATTTTCTGATTGGTCATCACAGAGATTACCATGCCTTCACTCAATGAAAAATTGTAAGCAAATAAAAGCCAGGAGAGCAAAGATTTCCTATTAAGCTTTTTGAAAGAAGAGAACCTTCAACCGGGTAACTGGGTGCGACAACCAGTTATAAAGCAGTTGAGGAACAACTGGAAGAAAACAAAGAAGGAAGGACTTCTGAAATGTACAGTAACAAGGAACACCTCAAGGATCAAGTTTATCAGTTTTGCTCCAGCTCAGTAAAGCTCATATGAATCATAGAATTGTAGTGTCATAGAATGGTTTGGGTTGGAAGGGTCTTTAAGATCATTTAATTTCAACCCCCTGCTATAGATAGAGACACTTCCTTCTAGACCAGGTTGCTCACAGCCCCATCCAGCCTGACCTTGAATGCCTCCAGGGAAGGGGCATCCACAGCCTTGCTTGGCAACCTGTTCCAGTGTCTCACCACCCTCACAGTAAAGACTTTCTTTCTACTATGTAGTCTAAGTCTACCTTCTTCCAGTTCTCCCTTCTCCTGTTGCTACCTGTCCTTAAAAAAAGTCCCTTCCCTGCTTTCCTGAGTATTAATCTTACTGTGAGCACTAATGTGAGCATTAATCTTACTAACAAAGAAAATGCAAGCCATGTCTCAAATGATGTCAACACACAAGCCTACAGTTACACTAAATACTGGGATAAATGCATGTGAAAATTCTAAAAATAGCCATAAAATCCTGGTCCTTTTAGTTTAATTAGCCCTGAAACAAAATGTAATAAGCTTTTTTTCTGAATCCCCTCGGCTAATTTCTTTAATTTTCCTGTCCCACAAAATTAGTCTTTGATACTATCTTCATTAGATAAAAAGGTTAATTTCAACTTCTGCTGGCTAGCACATGCTAATTAATATATTGAAACTCTACTGTACTTTTACTGTACTCTATCTGATGAAAGCTAGTCAAAATAAGTACTATCAGCGGATGTGTTAAAATTCACTTTATCCTTACAAGAATTTTAATGTGCATTCGCTAATAAATAGCCAGTGTAATGTATCACAAGCATTAATTAATTGCAACCAAACAGAACTTCTAATCATTTGTAGCAATGACTACTTAACTGATATTAGTAATGAAAATAGGAACCCGTCCTTTATGTAGCTCACTCCAAAAGTAATGTTTCTTATTTATTTCCATGGAAAATAGAGCAATACAAAGACCACAATAGCACTATTTGATAGAGCAAATTCTCAGCTACAAGATGCAGTTTTTCAATGTACTCATTGCCATGCATAGTCATATGAATTTTTGTCAGCAATGAACAAAAGCCTGCATGCTGCGCTCATAAATACCTGCATGTCTGTCTGGAATGTGGATTTTCTTTCATGTCACTTTTGCCACTGCTAAAACACAGCATCTACCTCCTTACTGTGCTGACATCCACTGTTTGTTCTCCATAAATGTTCAGTAAGACTCAATGAATATCAATGGTTGCCATTTTTTCCACATGAAGGAATTCAGTTACACCCCTTGCTTTGTAACACACTTCCATGTCAGATGCTTCTTTGCCAGACTGCCTCTCTGCTGCCATCTGTCACACGGAAACAAAATATGACAGAATATTGGAAGGAAGATTCAACCTCTACTACTGTATCACCAACATCTGCTTCTGATGTTGTGGGCTGACGAAATAAAATTGAAGGTATTACTTTCAGAGCAGCCCTTCCGTAATCCAAGTCAAGCAGAGATAGGTAATTGCCTTGATGAGTGTTTCAAGAGACTGTAAGAAATTACTGAGCCTTAAAAGATAAGGATTTGTGAAGATCAAGAGAATGAGATACTACTTGCTTTGTTTTGTCCTAACATTTTCACTTCATCACCCTTTTCATGATATCTAGGTTGTAAGCCACTGAATGAGAAGCACTGACGCAGAGCTGAAGTTATAGATACAGCTATTAGTTTTCAAGACCTCCAACACTTAGTTTATGTTACTGAGTAGAAAGTTTACGTTGATTTCTTCTTTTAATTGATCTGCCTTTTGTGCTAGGGTGACAGTGAAAAGTACTACTAAAATTCTAAGATAATGCAGACAAAAGAAAATCAGAAAGAACTGCCACACAATTCACAACTGTTTATGAAGTACATGTGCTCTATTCTGTGTTTTTCCCAGACACTGCTGTGATAGCTAATGTCTCCCAGTAGTGAGAGTGACACTTACTGATGGCATAGTTTTAAGTTAACTGGATTCCATTAACAGATGTCTGTGTAAATCCCTAGGATGCATTGACTGATAACACAACCCCGCATGGAATATCAGTACAAAGCTCATGTTACTGCACATCACATTAATTGCATATCTCAGAAAGTTTTCCATTAAAATTGCAAAAAAATTTGGTCAGCTAAAGCTCTTTTAAATCTCCTTTAAAACAGATTTGCAAACTACGCTTACTCTGCCTAAGCAATGTGTTTGGATTAATTGTGAACCCAATTAACTTGAATCAATTTGTGGTAGAATTAATGGTATACGAGATACGCAACTATTTACTGGTGAATAATCAAACTATTTATTTAGGTGGACTGTAGCAATATTACAGCTAGGAAATCATTTCCTTGCTTATGTGCTCCATTTACTAAATATAAAATGCAAGCCTGTTTCCAGTTCTGGAAGTGCTACTTATCACATTTACATATACAGCACAGCTGTAAGGTGTGTATTGCAAGACATTGTAATAAAGCAGGGTTTAATCCATTCCCTCTTTTTATGTTTCGTATGACACTCCCATTAAGCACTGATTTTTGCTCTTTCATTAACTGATCAGTATTTTTGTTACTGTGGCACATTGCATTTAATTAATGCAATAAAGGTGAAATCATAGCCCCAGTGGAGTCAATTCTAGGACTTCTCTTAATTCAGGTTAGGCACAATTTCACCCAGTAAACAGTTGATTGTTGCTATCATGTAAGGGCAATTACTTTTCTAGGAAATCAAAAAATAAAGCGCAGTTCTTATTAAACACTGGGTAGCTCCATCTAGCTTTAATAGATTTAGTCTGCTAATGCTAACAAAGAATTTGATAAAATATTTCAATTCCTGTAATCATACATGCTTATTTTTGATCACTCTGATTGACAAAATGTCATCTAAATTTGAAAGGATATAAAAAGTGAGTAGATACCTGAGACACTGACTGGTATTTTTGTACTTTTATTGTGATCATTTAAACAAGTTATCTCTTTTTCTATAGGCTGTTTTGGGCAAATGCAGTCACAAAAGATCTAGGAACAATATTTCTTTGCTGTAGGACATCATTAGTGCTTGCTGTTTTAGATGCCCCATGCCTAGCAGTTATTAGAGGACACAAAGTATGCCAGAATATTGTGGGAAATAAGCAGAATACAATCAAATTATTCTGTCAACCTCTCAACTGTATAACTAGATTGTGGCCCTGTTATCTTCACATTCCATTATAATGAAACTTCAAGCAGCAAAGTGCAAACATCCATGAATTCTTAACTATAACATCTGTAGTAAACTGAAACATGCTTATACCTTTGCATAATGTATGCATTAATCCAAGCTGCAGAGAAAGGAAAACCTTCAACTAATAATCGCCCCAGATTTCTCAATAAACAGCTATATCGTAAATCTTTTCAAAATGTAATTCTGTCAATTGCAGTGCAGTTGCACCAGCGATAAATATGGCCCATTGTGACTGTGATTGATGATTTTGCTCCATCAGGTCAGAACTGGGTCATAACAAGAATGTCGGTTTTGATAAATCCTCTTCACTGACTTTTTTGCATATGACATCCACTTAAAAAACAAACAAGACCCCAAAGACTACTCTTTTTAACATGATTTGTTTCATAAGGTTCGGGAAATAGTCAAGGAAAAATTAAACAGCAATGTTACTTTTTGCCTAAGGGGGACTATTCACTGATTATAACAACAGGGGGAGTTGTTGATTTCGGCATGTACTTTCCACTTCTCTGTTTGCACTAATGAGAGCTTTATGCAAAGTCCCAGGTGTATCAATAGGAGAATAGATCATTAGTAGTCTGATAACTCTATTTGTTACTGTGTATGAACTTCCTTTAGCACCTGACTTTAAACCTGACTTTAAACTGAAGGTAGCTGCAGCCTCCTGTGCTGAAAAATGTTAATGGTTTGGGAGCTTGTATCCTTCACTTCAAAGTAAGTATTTTCTCCTTCAGGAAATCTCAGGAAAATAATATTCAATAGTCCTATATTTTATCATGGTGCTATGATCACCTCAAACTGATGGGTTATAGTTCTGGCTTCCAGCATTTTGTTGCTACCAAATTCATTGCCAGTTTTAGATTTTGTTTGTATTACAGCTGGCCACACACAATGTCATACAGTCAGTCTTTTTCCGAGTACTTGTAGGTTTCCTTTTTCTGAACCATTTTTCTTTCCAGAAAGCCATATTAACTGTCAAAGAGAGTATCTTTATTTATAATTACGTGCTCGTTGCCTCTTTTCCTTTTCCCTTTCCCTTTCCCTTTCCCTTTCCCTTTCCCTTTCCCTTTCCCTTTCCTTTTCCCTTTCCCTTTCCCTTTCCCTTGCCTTGCATTGCCTTCCCTTTTTGCCTTGCCTTTTCCTTGTCTTTTCCTTTTCCTTTCTTTCTCCTTTCCTTCAGCCCACTCTTACTGTGAGGATTCTCTTCTAAGATGTGTTTATTTTTGCCAGAGGCAGACAACATGTTTGGTTTGGGAATGAGAAGTAGGATCTGGAGAAAAACAGGTTCCCATACCTGCCAGTCACATGGAGATAGACTGGACTGATGGGTCAAAGCAAACTGCATGAGCCTCAGTAAGGCCAAATGTTGGGTCCTGCATTTTGGTCATAACTACCCCAGGCAACCCTACAGGCTTGGGGAGGAGTGGCTGGAAAGCTGCCTGATGGAAAGAGATCTCGGTGTACTGATGGACAGTCAGCCGAATATGAGCCAGCAGTGTGCTCAAGTGGCCAAGAAGGCCAATGGCCTCCTTGTATCAGGAATCATGTGTGGTGAGCAGGACTAGGGAAGTAATCCTGCCCCTGTACTCGGCATTGGTGAGGCCTCACCTTGCATACTACGTTCAGTTTTGGGCACCTCAGTACAGAGAGGACATTGAGGTGCTGGAGCAGGTCCAAAGAAAGGCAACTACGCTTGTGAAGGGCTTGGAGAACATGCCCTATGAGGAGAGACTGGAGGATCTGGAGCTGTTTAGTCTGGGAAAAAGAAGGCTGAGGAGGGACCTTATTGCTCTCTTCTAATATCAGAAAGGTGCTTACAGCGAGAGCAGGATTGGACTCTTCTCAGTGGTGACAGGATGAGGGGAAATGGCCTCAAGTTGCACCCCGGTAAGTTTAGGTTGGATATCAGGTAACACTGTATTTTAGCCATCCAAAATTAGACAGACTGAATTCTACCCCTATTTATCCTGAGAGATACACAGTTTACAGGTGGCGTATCTCCTATAACAAACAAACAAACCAAACTCAGTTTGGGTAGATCAGACACTTTAGCGGATTAATTTATCTTCATTACTACAAATTGACAATATCTCAGATATTTAAATGAGAGGGATATTCTCCAATTCTGGGGAAAGAGGAAAGAAGTGGAAGGGAAGGGAAGGGAAGGGAAGGGAAGGGAAGGGAAGG